>NC_142516.1:173240000-173545000 GCF_057876585.1 Rhinolophus sinicus | reverse complement strand
AGAATTACTATGTAAAACACTTATTATAGAATGTGGAATGTAAGTTTTCCATAAAAGCTGATTATTTTTATTATTAGTATAAATCATATGGAAACCAAACTTGAATCTATATTCCACCAGATAAAAAATATAAAATCAGCATCAAGAAAAGATAATGTGACAAAAATTACACTGTATCCATCCTTTTAACTTTCAAACACTTTGTTTTGTATAAACTCATAATTCTTTCTAGCATGACCTTACATGTCCATGAAACTACAAAGGGGTTATTATGAGAAACTATATATTGTCATTTAAAATATGCAATTAAATCAGTTTAAACAACACAGCACAATGATGAATTATTCAAATTACTCAAAGTTAATTGCAGAGCTAATTACAAATATTTTGTCTCTGTAAAAGTAATTGATAATCATAATCTACCTTCTTCTACCCAATCTCTGAATTTAAGCAGAATATAAAATCTCCACTTCTTTAAGTAAGGTCTGAAAGACAGCTAAAGCAAATGTCATTAACAAAGAGACTTTAGGAAATATTGGTTAAAAAAAAAAAAAAAAGCAAGTCATTCGGAGGAACACACACACACACAAACTCACACACACAATAATGCAAAATAAAATACAAAGTTCATAAATGAATCAACCCAGGGTGAGAACCAAAATCTATAAACTCTACTGATGTGAACCTTTCATCTACTTGCAGATAGTTGGAGGAGATTATTACTAGTGTGGCATGTTCTCAGCAGCTAAAAACAGTAAGAGCAATTCTAACTGTGGTCTAAGCAAGACCTGAATATCCCACAGAACAAGATGGCTGGTGACAGAAAGACAAATGATGGAGCTGTAGCTCAGCAACATCTGCAAGGACCACTCCCTTTGTACTGATTTCTCTGTTCTTTTTTGGCAGTTGGTCTTCTGACATAAAGCTTGTCATTTCCAACTCCCAACATGGCTACTGCAGCTCCAGAAACAACATTGGAAAGCAGCCTAAGCCACTGTCCATTGTAGACTTCCTATTCCCCAGTAAATTTCCCCTCATGTCTCACTGATCAGAAATTGGTCACTCTACCACCTGTAGCTAAAAGAAGACTCAGAAGTTAAGTCCCAGCAAAATAAAATCAAGTTTTC
The DNA here is from genome assembly GCF_057876585.1 of Rhinolophus sinicus. Taxonomy (NCBI): domain Eukaryota; kingdom Metazoa; phylum Chordata; class Mammalia; order Chiroptera; family Rhinolophidae; genus Rhinolophus; species Rhinolophus sinicus. Next base: position 173,543,873 of record NC_142516.1, on the reverse strand, counting down.
TTATAGGTTTATATAAATCATGATTTCTCACATGAGGCTTACCATATTGCTTCCCCAAACAGAATCAGGTTCTGAAAGCAAGTTAAATGGTGATATGGATATTAATTGAGCAATAACAAGTATCTACAACAAAGTGGTTCTGTCAAAAGCAGCAGCAGCATTTTTATTACTATGACATGCTTTATTTTTCTCTTCTACTTTTAATCTCTCCAATTATTAGATTAATCCTAAGAATTGTCCAAAACTTTTAGCCAAAAAAAAAAAAAAAATTATTTGTAATGACAAAGTCAAACTAAATATCCAACCAGCATCAGTAACGTAAACGATGTGAACTGATTTTGAAGTATATTCTCCCAATATAGAAATCAATAGTTTTTGGAAAATATTGGAAGGATCTTCTGGCTCTCTCACTTACCCTGGCCATTGGCGCACATATGTATGCTCTTGCCCACATACAAAAGCAAGAAAAAAATCATTAAAAGTAGAACTAAAATATGATCTAGCAATCCCACTTCTAAGTATATAGCTGAAGGAAATGAAACCACTATCTTGAAGAGATATCTGCATCCTCATGTTCATTACAGCATTATTCACAAGAGTCAACACATGGAAAGAACCTAAGTGTCCAATGATAGATGAATGGATAAAGACGATGCGACATAGTGAAAAAACAACAACAACAAAAATAAACAAACAAAAACCAAAAACAAAAAAAACAAAGAAAATGAGTATTATTCATCTATAAAAAAGAAGGAAACCCTGCCATTTGCAACATGTGTGGACCTTGAGAGCACTAAGCTAAGTGAAATAGTCAGACAAACAGAGAAACAATATGTGATCTCAACTTATATGTGGAACCTTAAACAGTAAACTTAAGAAACAGAGGGTACATTGGTGGTTATCAGGGGCTGGTGAGTGAAGAAAATAGAGATATATTGATCAAAGGGTACAAACTTCCAGTTATAAGATGAATATCCTGGGGATGTAACGTACAGTGCGATGAGTATAGTTAACATAACTGTATTGTACACTTGAAAGTTTTGCTAAGGGAGTAGATCTTAAATGTTCTCTCCACACACACACACAAAGTGGTAACTATGTGATTTAATGGATGTGTTTATCAACCTTATTGTGGTAATCATTTCACAGTGTACACCTATATCAAATCACCACTTTGTACACCTTACACTTACATAATGTCGTATGTCATTTACGTCTCCATAAAGCTGGAAAACAAATCCTCTGTTCTAAAAGTTACTTTGGGATCTATATTTCTAATGGAAAATGGTAATAGAGGGTGCAATTTTTAACCAGTATTCTCTGCATAATCAAATTGGAGAAGAAAGTGTAAGTTATGAAAGAGTAAATTTCGTGGCAGTTCTTGACATCACACATATAATTTAAATGGGTTTTATGATCAAATTACAATTATTTTCTAGCTTTCTTGTAAATCATATTAAAACTCCCATGCAGGTATTTATGTAGAATAGTTATTCATTGCCAGGAAAATTTTATAACCACATAAACATGTATGTACAGTGAGAGAGTACTAGCTCCATGTTACGGGAAGAATGTGATCTCAATTCAGACGTAGCTTTGAATTTAAATTCTGCCCATGAGAATATCACTTAACTCTTGTGAGACAATTTTCTGTTCCTGTAAAACAAGGGTAATTATGTGAATATTCCACTCATTTGTTGTAAAAATCAAGTAGAATAAAACATGTACTAGTGCTCTATAAGATGAGACAAGCTCTAAAAATATGTTATGCATTGGATAAAGGATGCATAGATATACACATGTATCCTTGAAAAATCTGCTCTAGTATTAAAAATAAAATGTACCTGCAATTTGGGTTATTTATGTGTTCACAGAATCAATTTTAAAACACTGATATCTGTCACTTTTTAAGCCTATTCTACAAGAAAGTAAAATAGAAAGGTGGGTGATAAATTCTAAGGTGTTCAGCTATGACAGTTAAATAGTATTCATAAAAACTTGAAACATAGCTTGGGAAAATTTAAAACTGCTTTTGTTTTCTGATTGTTCCTTAAAGAGTAAAATGTTATGACATGAAAACACATCTAAAACTGATAAAATAACCTCATCAAGCCTAATTCTCTGCATAATTTCTTCACCTACTAGTCACTCTAAAATTTACTCTTAAAGGTTTATGTATTATTTCTTGAAATTTATAATTATTCTTAATGAATAATGGCTTAATTTGAGATAATGAATCATTAAATTTGTAAATAGCAGTGCAGTTTACAATAACCAAGATATGGAAGCAACTGAAATGCCCATCAATAGTCGATTGAATAAAGACATTGTGGTACATACATGAGTAGAATATCTAACCACTATGCTGTATACCTGAAACTAATATAAAATAATATTGAATGTCAGCTATATTTGAAAAAAAAATGTCATGGAAATGTAAAGTACAACATAGGAAATGGAGTCAATAATAGTGTAATAACTTTGTGCAGTGTCAGATGGGTAATAGATCTACTGGGGTTATCACTTTGTGAGGTTTAGAAATGTCAAATCACTATGCTGTTTTGGACACCTGAAACTATAATATTGTCTGTCAATGGAAATTAAAACATATTTTTTAAAAATTAAAAAAATAGCATGTTAGACAGTTGAAAGTAAATGAGTAAATGTCTTCCTTTAGCAAACATTACCCATGTATCTACTATATGTAGGTATCAGCCGGTGAGTCTGAATTCAGATTTATCAAAATTGAATAAGCCTTGGTCCCTGCACTCAGGGGTTCACATATCTGAGGGACAAATAAGGAAGGAACGAGGGATGACTATATACATGTATATCTTAACCTGACAACCTGACTAGAGATTTCGATCAATCAGGTAAGGTTGACACTGGCAACAAGTGTGCAACCAAAGTTCATGATGAACCACTGCACTGTTACCTAGTAGTGCAATTTCAGGAGTGACCTAGAAAGTGCCTGCATGCCATTCCCAGCACTTCATTAAAAAGAAAATAATTCCGTGGAACCATTAATGATATGCGTATACGTAAACATTTTTCATAGGACTAGTGGATTTAATAATTAATTAAGCTTAATTTGGCAGTGTTATATATTTTTAAAAGGAACATTGAACACATTACCATATTTTTAATAGCAATACATCAACTTAACATGAAATACACACCTTTGCGAAGATTTTGACAATTATTCTCTTATTTTTCCAGGATGTAGTGCCAGAGATTTCCTTGATGAATCACGTTGTACTTTTAATGTGTATAGAATAATTTTAGGAGTTCAATAAACTAAGTATATGATTGAAGTCATTGTATGAACCACAATATACAAAGACATATTTGTGACATTCCTCAAACCATTGTCTAATTCTGTTCACATTCCATTTTATATTATCTAGGGGGGAAAAAAGAACAATTCTCATTTACATAGGAAAACTTAGTTTGCAGTTATTGAGTTACTAAAAATACATATGTGCCTCCCACTAAATTTCCTCCTTATGGATGTTTTCAGTTTTATAGAAGTTGTGCTTGTAAATTCAATATAAGTCTGTGTATTTATAGTGTTAACATAGTAACACATTTTCATCATTTGCCAAACTTACTTTGTCAGTGACCATATCATAAACTTTTTTGAAATGTATGCTAAAATAATGAAATGATTTGTTATGAATAATCAAAAATATTCCATGTCTATGAAAAAAGGACCTACCATTTCAAATCTATGTCAAGGAGAGTTTTACTGAGTAAATTCCAGGAATATACCTGAATATGTCTCCCATGCGCTCTACTACCAACTCCAATTTTTGCCTCTCCTGTGTACAAATGATAGACAGGCCAACTGGATGTGATGAGGATTAAGGACAGATGCAGAGAACTTGACTGAGTATCCCTTGCTGAGGATCAGAAAATGTCACATGCTGCAAGATCTTTGCTGGCAGAAATCTATGTTAGGGAAAGTTCAGCATCAGAGCTGAGTCGTCAAATGGAAGACGCAAGTGGAAACAGTCAGTGCCCTGCAGCAGAACCCAGCAGCCAGCAGGTCTCCTGACTGAGAACTGACGTTTGTTTTAAAACCACAGAGGATGCTTTATACTGCAACCAAACTGCTGATGCTAGGGAACTGCAACACCATCTTCTGAGCTAGAAGGAGCCAACATTACTGAAGAATAAAAATCAAGCTAAGGTAGCAATGGAATATATGGAGGGAGGTCAGTCTGGAGAAATGCAAAACAGATCCAGTGGGACAGAATTACTCAGGGGGAGAGAAAACCTGTAGAGATTCGAGTATAATACCAAGGATAATACTGGTGCTAACAACCTTCCCTGGTATACCAATTAACAATAGGTGTGTGAATTGATAAAAGGAGGTCACCGGTCAGGACCAAATGAGCCCCTTAGAAGATCAAATGAAAGATACCATTAAGCACAGATAAAAATTTACTTTTTAAAATTGATACAAACCATAATAAAAAGAGGCTTTTAGAAGTAACTGTGTCACACAAATATAAAAACAAAGCAGTTTATATGGAAAAATAAATACCTAAGTATAACCAAAAATGAAAAAAGAATGGAGATGCTTCAACAGATATTATAAAATTGTATAGACTCACAGAAACAAAGCTAATATTGTATTGCAGGGGGATAAATTTACAGAAATAAATTAGAGAATATAAATATATAGTAAGAATTTATATATTTTTGAGAATTTAATGTACAATATTAGTGATAGTTCAATTGTATATGAGAAGTATCAATTATTTAATAAAAGTGCTGGCATACAAAATACTGGTAATCCATCTTGAGACAAATAAAATTGAATCACTACATAAAATGTATTTAAGATGGATTAAACACTTAAATAAAACAAAACAACCAATAAAAAGTTTATTAATTAATTTATTAAGTAGTTGCCACAGGTGAGTGTACCAAAATATATACATGTAAAATCTATAAAACTAAAGTATGTGGGTGTTTCTACAGACACACTTGAATTTTAGTTGCATTGTAAATACTTTGTGTGTTATTTATTAATGGTTTAATAATTTTAACAACTTGCAAAGTTCTTAATTCTACAGAAACATCATATAGGTAGATGTTTTTCAAACTAAATTTAAATGGTCTTTAACTTTATTTTTGCTCTTTTGAATTACTTGTCCTGTAGCATCTTCCTAATTGTGGCATGACTGACAACTGATTCTATCTGTACTTTACGAGATATGATCAAACAATACAGTGAATTTTTAAATAAAAAATATATATATTACAGTAAAAAATACATTGTCATTAATCCCCCTCAAAATACTCCCCCTCACTTTGAACACACTTATCCTATTGTTCTTGCCACTTTCTGAAGCAGTTCTGGAAGTCCTCTTTTGTTAGTGTGTTTAGTTGCACTGTCCTGGCTGCCTTGATGTCCTGAATAGTTTTGACTTTGGGGAACAGCCAAAAGTTGCACGGTGCCATATCTGGTGAATAAGGTGAATGAGGACACACTGTGATGTTTTTATTTGACAGAAATTGCTGTACCAGAAGCGATGTGTGACACTGAGTGTTTTCATGATGGAGGATTATTTATGGCACACTTTAAAACACACCTTCACTGAACCATAGCTCACACCCGACTGACTGCACGGAACAAGTTGAAACTACTGCCTGTATTGAAGATCCCTGCCTTTCCGTTGGATGGCACTCCACAGCAGCATTCACCGTATTTTGTGATCACAATGGAAAGGCTCAATTGTCACACATCGCTTCTGGTTTGGCAATTTCTGTCAAATAAAAACATTATGGTGTGTCCTCATCCACCTTATTCACTAGATCTGTCACTGAGAGACTTCTGGTTCTTCCCCAAAGTCAAAATAACCATGAAAGGTAACGTTTTGAATCGATTCAGGATATTGAGACAGCCACGGCAACGCAACTAAAGACATGAAAGAGGACTTCCAAAACTGCTTCAGAAAGTGGCAATAACAATGACATACGTGTATTCGAAGCAAGAGAGAGTATTTAGAGGGAGATTAATGGGGATGTGTCCTTATTGTAAAATTTTTTAAATTTAAACAGTCCACTGTATGTTTTGATCACAACTCGTGTCTATTACCGTATGATCACACTGAACATCTATTTTAACCTGTCTACTCCCCAGTGAGTCCATACCAGACTGGGGTTCTTGCCCCTTCTTCATACTCCAAAATCCCCTCAGCCTATTTTATTAATATACAATTATATTGTTTATATATCCGTTTACACCACTGCAAATCTCATGAGGACGCTTTCATCTTCGTATGCCCACTTCTTAGTTTAATTTTGTTGATCCCACTGAATACATACATAGGAAGAAAATCAGTGAAAGATCCTCATCAATTACACACTTACATTCTAAATAGCTTAAACTATAACCGATTTCTGTGATGAGAACTCAAAGAGCTACAGTTCAGTCTTTATTGTCTCCAAACAGGAAAACTGTTTAGGTTATGGAACTCTCAGCAACTGAGAAAACTAGTGATTTCCTGATTCCTGCCTAAACACAAAAACTCAAGGCCTGGGTGTAAACATTTCTACATTGTGTATCTTTTTTCTTGACTTCTTAAGAAGACTATGTTGAATATAATGGTTAATCCAGGGTCATCATTAGGGATAGAAACATCTGTCTTGCACCGAAGAATATGAATGCCATAGAGGCCTTTCGAGTTTTGCAGTGTTTTCCTCTTTTTTATGAAAGCTCTGAGTAGTATTTTTAAGCTCGTGTGAATGCTTTCTCTGCAGATTTGCTGGGCCTTGCCACACTGTCACACTGGTGATCTTACTTGGTACTTGCCCATAACTAACGATTCTTCCTCTTCATTTGCTCCTTTACTCATCCATGGACTTCAAAACCAGTTAACTAAGCTGGCAAGAATACAAGAGGACCTTTTGTGAGTGTAGTTCATGAGATTTAGCACAGGTTTTTTTTTTTTTTTTACATCTATAGTTCATATACTTCTGTGGTTCATGTTTTTGTTTTTGTTTTTTGGGGGGACTTATTTATCAGATTCTGATGTTAAACTGTCTAATAGATGAGATGGTGGCCCAATAGAATGTTTGAAGCTAGAGAATTGTTAACTGTGTAAATCTATAACTTGCTTAATTATTTTTGAATGGATACACCAAGCACATAAAACTCAGAAAAATTTCTCATGACTAAAAGAACTCTGAGCAAAGCTAAAGCAATTATCTCCCTGGCACCTGATCCAAATAAGCTTTCTTTCATAGATAAAAGTTAAATATGTATAACATTTATTTCTTTGGTCAGAACTTTCTGTGGCTTTTCTCTGCCCAGCATGTCGGTTTCTGCTTCAGGCTACCCTGTAGAGAATCACAGCTTGCCTGAAATTGAGCCTACCTTTTTCTTTTAGCTAATTAAGCCTACAGCTTATAGAAAATGAGATATTCTCTCACTCTGGAGTATTTGTTTTACAGGCTTCTCAGCTCCCCCTCAACATGTATTTTAAACTAAAACTAAACCTCACTAAACATTTTTACTGCCCCTAACAAAATGGGTTCTTCCTTTGTCTTTTTTTTCCCTTTTTTTAAGTGAAAGTAAACTTGTAGAGGACCCAGCTATATGGATTGAATTTTATTAGTCCATATTTCTTCTTTGCAGACAGTGGTTAAGGATAATTTGGCTTAAATGTAATAGATAAATTTAATGAGAAGCTAGTTTTTAATTGAAATTTTCAGGTAAATTTTGCTGCCTAGAACTAAATGGACATTGGCAAAAAAAATGGTGTGTGTGTGTGTGTGTGTGTGTGTGTGTGTGTGTTTCATTAGTAAACATTTTGTGAGGACCTACTGTGATGCAAAAGAGAATGCAAACATTTTTTGATCTAGTACCAATTATGGTCTCCCAAATGTGCCATATTAGTGAGTTAAGTGACATGATGATTTCCAAATGTAATATTTGGAAAGCTGATTGTTTCTTCTTTCGTTGCTACCCTTTCAATAAAGGAAGACACCAAAAGGAATTCAGTTTCCTCATGAGGAATCGACATTGTTTTGAATTATTCAGCTTACTGCTTAGATATTTTAGGGTTTAACTCATATACAGGTAACCCACATATAACATGGTTGTTAGGTTCCTTAAAAATACTGTCTTATGCGAATCTGTGTTATAAAAAACAAAGAACTAGTACAAAAAAGGGGGTTAGGTTCCAAAAATTAAAAACGAAAAACAACAACAACAAAAAACAACTATTATATGTTTATAATTAAGAGAAATATCTTTAGTAAAGTAATTTTCACCAAAAGTATAACATATTAATATATATTAAATAATGTTTTCTTCATCATTGCTACTAAGCACCATTAACCAAAAGCGTTTTCTTTTTGACAAGATAGCTTCATCCTCTGAACTTAATATTCCATGAACAAAATGAATTTAAAATTGTAATAAATTTTGAAATTCTGTCAAATCTGATATGATATCCATGCTCGAATGAAAAATTTCAAATGAGATATCTTTTGCTCCTAAAAGCTTTTATGTTCCATGTTATTCGGGGATTTCCCTAATTTCAAAGGAGATATCTTTTGCTTTTAAAAGCTCTTATTGCATTCCATGTTGTTCGGGGATTTTTAATTCTCAAACCGTGTTAGAGTGAAACCGTGTTCTAGGATGCCATGTTGTACGAGGGTTTTCCCCAATCCTCAAACCTTGTTAGAGTAAAACTGTGTTATATGGGGGTCACCTCTACTTTATCATGAGTATAATCACTGTTGTCACAATATCATTTTGTCAGTAAATTTTAACAGAATGTATCTGTTTGCTTTAAAAATGTTTTTTTTTGTTTTGTTTTGTTTTTTTTTCCTCATGAGGAAAGGTAAATTTTTAGTATGGTAACTTTTTGACAACTGTTGATTCCTTACAAGTGTCCATTATTCTTTATTTCTATGCCGGTAGGTTCTATTTTCTACATGTTCCCTCTGTAGCTCATGTGCTTTGAGTTAAGCGATTTCACATCACGGGAGTGTAGACTGATATGTTCCTTTCCCTGTCTATTTTTTGTGGCAAAGTGACTGGTGCAGGTAACCCTGACCTAAGCCACACATGCATGGCATTCTCCTGGACACAAGTCTGGTTCTCACATGACCCAACTTAGATCCATGAAATGTGAGAGAAGACTCATCTTCAAGTTTCTGAGAAAGAAGCTCTCTCCCATAAAATAAATATCCTGGAGAGAGACACAGCAGAAGAAACACTTATTCTCTGTCCTCTCTGTTGTGATACCACTTTTTCATGGCATTGATTATTACCTTCCTTGATTTACAGTTATTTGCATTCATGGTTATACTCCCTTACAATAAAGTAAGGTCCTTGAGTCTCAGGGCCTTGTCTTTTATATGCACATACCTCTATGTCACTCAGAATTTTTCTCCAGTCAACAAAGATAACATATTAAAGTTTCCTGAAGGTAAGGAAACATCTTGTTGACCAGTCTATCCTTGGCATTAAATTGGTTTTCAATATGTATCTGTTTAAAGCCAGCTTGAATAAATGAATGGTGAATAGAACAGTGGATGTTTTGCAAGTAGCTTTAGAGAAAAACATGATGTTGAGTTAGTAACACTGCAAGCTGTCAGGAAAGATAGATGGCTTTGCTGGTCAAGCTATAAATAGCCACCACGTGCCACTCAGAGCTGGTGGAAGCCTCATTCTGCATGACAGCCATTGATCTTCTACACAACTAAATGCAACCTTTTGTGACACCACTTGAGGAGAAAAGGTTATGTTTCACATTTAAGCTTTGAATAATAAGGTCATGATCAAATTAAATGAATTTCTCTGGTGAATAAATGAAATATATACAAATTAATACAACAAATTACAGACATTATTGCAAAGAAAAGGTGAGCAGGCTGGAGCTAAGTGTAATCTGGAACTCAATCTTACTGAATGTTTTATTAATGAAGTGAAAAGCCTGCCTCATTAAAAATATCCTAAGTGTGAGTTTTCACCACCTCTTGGATGACCCTAAACTAGAATCTAGACTAGAATACTACAGAATAAATAAATTAAATAATAGATATGTTTCTTAGGAGAACATAAACTTGGAGCATATTCCAGAGGCTAGAAAATTATTCAGAGGAAAATTACATATAGGAATTCTTACATTTATACCTTTTTTCAGACTTGTAAATCTCATATTTGGTATTTGAAAAATTCAATTGTATTTTGTATTAGTCTGACAAATATATTCTTGTGGGGTTTGAATACTAGCTAGCAAGTCTTCCTTTATGAGACAAAGCAACCAATTATGTCCCTCACTTCAACTTCCAGAACTATCGAAGATTGTTCCCTTTGTTTTCCTTCTAATAACCAAATCTTCTATTACAACAACAGTTACATTAGTAAGTTAAGTGCATATTTATACCTTATTTGACATATTTGAGCAAATAACAATAATCCAAATAGTTTAATTTTTAACCACAGGAAATCATCCACTCCTATTTCACACAAATTTGCTAATATAATTGATTAGCATAACAAATGTTTTAAACCCTTAAGTGTGACTGGTCAGGAAAAAAAGGTAACTTAATTCCAGATTTCTCCAATGCAAAGAACTTAATGCATAAATATCTGCATTTACTAAGGATTTGCCCTTACAAAGGAATATGTGATAACATATACTTAAAACACATGTATTATCAAAACTACGCACTTATTCATTTAACAAATATTTATTAATTTCCTACTTTGTATTAGCCATTGATGTAGGCAGTTTGACAAATTGGCTGATTTTTGTTAATCCATTTGCTTTTCATGTATATTTGCATTATGGTACACCACATGATCAAACATAATTATTCATGATAACTGCAATGCTTAATAGGTTTAATAACCTGCTTTGATATAATAGTAAAGCATTTATAATGATATGATGTGTCACTAATAAATGATAATGGCAATGAGTGCCTTGATCATTTGAATAATTGGTCCAATTTCATTTGTAAGACCTATGAGTTAAAAATAATTTTATGTTAATTATTCAGTGAGGAAAAAAAATTGTAACAAATTAAAGGAAATGGAATGTAAACAATCCATTGATGAAAAGGCAGAGATATGGAACAATACTTAAAAATGAATCTGGTTGGCTACGTACAGAACAAGGTCAACAGAGCTACCTTCCCAATGCATTTTCTATTTAGAGATTTGCATGTTTTTAGGATGGCCAGCCGACCTTCAAAAAATAGGAAGATCTCAGCTTTCAGGGCATGAAATTGATTAATGATTGTCAAGACACTGAAATGTTCCATCACAGCATAAAATATTAAGAATAGATGATGCTGACATGGACAACAACCTAAGGAGCCTGGCAATGAAATGCAAATCTAGCGGAGGTAGTTTCCGATTTTGTAAATAAACCATTAAATTATTAAAATAGCTGTCTTAAATTTGCCCTGAATTTAAGGACATAAATAAATTCTGGCTGTACATAAGCATTACCTGAGTAGATTAAATAAGTGTGTCTCTATCTTTGCAGCTACGAGTATGTATCTATCTATGGTCTACCTAACTACCTACCTATCTATCCTCTGCCTATAGTGCACTGCTCCCCATTGTTTTCTACCCCACCAACAATGGAACCAAAAAACAAAAACTTTGGGGTTAGCAGATTTTAAGAAATATGTATATATTTAAAAAATAATATCTATCTATCTATCTATCTATCTATCTATCTATCTATCTATCTATCTATCTATTTATCTATCTGTTTTAAATCAAAAGACTTGAATTATACCCAGATTGTGGAAGATTTCATAGATTTGAGATTATTTCCTCAGCATATTTATATTTAAAAAATTAAATGGGTGGGTGGAATTGTTAAACAACTGTACAAATACATTTCTTCAGACAATTGTGGACATCTGAATATAAATGATAGTAAAGAATTATTGTAAATTTTATTAGGTGTGATGTCACTGGGTTGTATAAGAAAATATCCACATTTTTAATATGCACATTGGAGAATGTAAGATGAAATAACGTGGTGTCTAAGGCATGCTTTAAAGTACTTCAGTGAAAGAAAACAAGAAAAGAAGAAGGAGAAAGAAAGGAAGAATAAAGGGGATAGAGGAGTGGAAAGATATGGCAAAATTCTAATTTTTTATAATCATTGAACTCAGTAGATGGCTAGGTAAAGATTCATTATACAATTTTTTCTATGTTTGTGACTGAAAATGTCCATAATTAAAAGAAGCAAAAACAAAAAAGTTTCTGGAAAACAATTGAAGATTCTGGCATCTTCCCTGTCAAAATTTGATTTCTAATTCTTGTCTGAGCCAAGCAACCTGTATTTTAAAAACACTCCAGGTACTTTTAATGTAGGTAGTCAGCAGATGACACTTTGAAAAACACTAAAGAGAATTTGATTTGCTCTGCAATAAATTATCCTGGGTAAAGTGTTAAAACCTGCTAAATTATTTCAGCTGATATTTTATTAAAAGCACCCCCTTCATGGCCAGGTGGAGACTGGGTGGGAGTTATCCCTGGTCAATCAGCATTCAGTACTTCCTTGTTGAGCAATAAGGTGACACTTCTGATTAACATAGTACTTTGGAAACAGTTGGCAATCAATTAATGCTTGCTTGCTGAGAAAAACTTTGGATACACAGGCGATAAGTCTAAAACCTTACTTCCTGAAATAGAACATTATAAAAAGACAGAGATGTTTAATTTAGCACTGGCTAGAGATTACAACGATGACTTTTTTTCCTCTTCTACTGGATGCATTTCTATCTTCGAACCCCAAACAGTGTATGCCACTGAAGGTTCAGCCCGTGATCTCCACTAGACTCACTAGACAGCAATCATTCTAGTAATTAGGAGCATGCACTGTGCAATCAGACTGCCTGGATTCAAATCCTGAGTCTACCATTGACTGAGTGTTCTTGGGCAAATCACTTGACTCATCTCTGTGAGTCAGTCTCCTTTTCTGTAAAACAGAAGTAAAGATACCTACCTATATTGCCTTGCTGAGGGGATTAGACCTTTTATATGTTTACAGTGCTTAAGGCTGTGCCTGAACCATAGTAATCAAGCTGCAATATTGTCATTGTTTTTATCATTCCTCATGGTGTTAACACTCAAATATCCACCTCTAATATTATGTTCATTCATTCCTCCTGAGTAGAGAAAAATGTTACCTTGGTTGGCCCATGTTGGTTGGCCTATATTAAAAATGGTACCCTTCTTCTACTACTCAAACTAGATCACATTTTTGAAAACATTTACATTTGCTTAGTAAACTAAAAAAAAACCATTAACTCTTTTAACCCATTTCAAACTTCGCCACTATATTGAAAATATCTTCATGTATTCTATATTGTATATGCCAGGTCTTTTTTTCATTTTCTATTTTACAAATCCCCAAGTATATTTTCATGTAGATAATAATTATCCGAAAATGTCATTCTTCCATTCTTTATATATTTCTTGCACTGGTACATTCATTTCCCCTTCTCATTACTGACACTAAGCCCCCAGTACAAACTATTACTTCAAAGATGACATGTATGATAGCCTTCTCAGTGCTATGAATTTATATACATTTATGTATATATGTATACATATATATGTTCATTCAATCAATATTCATTATCTCTCTCTATCTATCTATATATGTGTGTGTATATATATATATGTGTATATATATGTATATATATATGTGTATATATATAATAAATGTTTTATGTCAATTATCTATGTAATTGTAAATATCTATCTTGAGATGGCCTATACAGGTATATACAGGTTAATAATTTGAGAACAACATGGAACATAACGTCATTAATTCCTCAGTGAGGTGCAATCACATACTTCTACCAACAATTAGCTATTTCTCCCTTATTTAATAGTGAACATGGCCTCATATCACACGTAATTAAGTACTTAATAGTGCAATTAGTAGCAAGACCAAATGTAAGTCAAAAAAATGCTTCCTTCTTTTTAAATTATTATTAAAATCCCAAGTCAGTGTGGGATTATTATCTATCATATTCTTTTAAGGCTCTTACATCCATTGCATTAATAGCTGTGATTAGTCATCTGCTTTCTTAAGGCCATACAGCATATGCATTATCTCTGATTTTCTTCCTCTCAACACCTGAAAACTACAGATAGTCCTTTGTTTCAACACTTTTTGGTTTTCAATGGATTTTTTAAAGTTTCTGTTTATTTTCAATAAATATACTAGAAGCATATCAAGAAATGAGTGGTACTCATAAACCATCAATATTTAGTAAGGTTATGTATTGTTTTACATTCTGCCTAATCCTATTTACTATGCTTAGTTTGATATCATTTCAATTTTGAATCCCTCATTTGCCCAAAAGTCTAGTAGTCAATATAAATTTGAATGTATGCCCCAAAATCAGCCATCTCTCCGCCCTTCCTTCTCAAACTGTCATGTTTATAGCTGAGAGGGTTGTTAGAGACCGTTTCAAATGCCATGTATTAATAGTTAAACATTTGACACCAAAAGAAGTTCGGAGACATTGTCAGCATTGCTAGGTGGTAGTAAGACGGGCTGATAGCTCAGATTTCCAAACTTGTAGGCTGGTATTGCTTATATACCTCTTTTCTCCCCATGTGGATCCAATAGCTGAGAAAGGGTACATATGGAGAAAACTGCTATAGGCATTCTTATTGTTTTCAACACTCTGCTCTTCCTAAATTGCAACCTAGTATTCCCAGCCTAATGTTCTTTTTCTCAAGTTGAAAGAACATAGGCAGGAAGTGTTGCAGAAGACAACTCTTTGCATTGACCTCTAACTTACTCATTTCCTCAACATCCCCGTGGACTGAAAAGGAACTTACAACTTTTTGGAACTTGTCCTCTAGCTATAACGCTATCATGTCATATCTTATTCCCAACCCCCACAAATACTCAAATTTTCAAGTTTAACCAAAGAAATATCTCTACAATATTAAATGGATGTTCTAACAAACATAAAAAAGAAGCAATAATATGAAATACTGTTATCTTTTCCCATATGATGTCAGAAAAGAGCTAAAAAAGTAGAGGAGTAGTTTTCATGTTGCCTTTGGATAAATTAGTTCTTAAAGTTGAGCCTTGAATTTGGCTCTCAAGTTTTGTCAGCTACACCAAAAGGTGATTTCCATCCACAGAGTCAAAATACAAGACCAGAGGAATTTTCAGATTTAAACATCTAGGACGTCATTTTGAAATGTCACGTGGCAATAGTTCATTTAAAGAGCAACAAACAGAATGAAATGTTAAAGGAATATTTCACTTTTCATCATTGTTTGCTTATATTCTGTTGGATATGTCAGACCTGAATGCCTAAAATCAAATGCGGATGAGGAACACAAAATAAAAGCTTTATAGATTTGTGGGTTAGAAAAATATTTGCATCATATGTATTTTATCCTACTGTTATGTTTTAAATATAGTATTCCTACAACTTGAAATGAAAAGAATAATTATTTGAGTGGGAAAAACAAGAAAAAAATGTTGAAATGATTTATTTTATTTATACTTTCCTTAATACTAAACCTTTGAAATATACATTTTATTTCAAAAAAGAGCATATATGAAAACAAATCAATTTCTATAAGGTATATATTTGAATAAAAGTGAAAGAGTATAATTTACATTAATTCATTTTTTAAAAAATGCATCTACAACAGTATGCAGTGAACAATACTATTGTCCCAATTAATTAGCTATGAGATCTGAACATTACTTGTTCCCTTGGTGGGAATGTAAATTGGTACAGCTACTATAAAAACGGTATGAAAGTTCCCCCCAAAATTAAAAACAGAATTACCATATGATCCACTAATCCCACTATGGGTATATATGCAAAGGAAATGAAATCACTATCCTGAAGAGACATCTGCACCCCTATGTTCATTGCATTATATTATTCAGTCATTATAAAAGGAAATCCTGCCATTTGTGACAACCTAGATGAAACTTGAGGGCACTGTGCTAATTGAAATACATCAGACAGAGAAAGACACAGCATGATTTCACTTATATGTAGAATCTGAAAATAAAACAAACTCACAAAACAGAGAACAGATTCATCGTTACCAAGGGTGGGGGCTGGGGCTGAGAGAAATGGGTGAAAGTAGTCAAAGGGTACAAAACACCCAGAATAAGTTCTGAAGATATGATGTACAGCATGGTGACTATAGTTAACAATACTGTATTGCATATTTGAAAGTAGTTACTAAGAGCAGATTTTAAAAGTTTTCACACACACAAAAAAAATTGAAATTATGTGAATATATATGTATCACTATGTTGTATACCTTAAACTTACACAATGTTATATGTCAATTATATCTCAACAAATCTAGTGTGAAAAAGAAAAAAAAAAGAAACCTGAATAAAACATAAGAACTGCTAAAAATAAAATCTCATTTAATTTAAAATGCACATTCTTAAGGGTGTTTTGCACTGGGAAGTTTGCAATTAATATCCTTGTTACTTCTCAAGTTTGTCAGCTTTCCTGTAAGAGCAACATATTCCTCTTGACTGGGAGACACAAGAACTTCAGTGTTTTACATAGAATTTCCCCTTCAAGGGTAAAACAATCTTAGACTCCAAAGTATTTCATCATGTGGTGAATCATCATTAAACATTTTGCTGACTCTCAAATGTCACCTATATCCTCTTGTGTAATAAAGAATGTCATTTAATAGCACAGGGAAAAAGAACAGAGTGATTTTAGAAAATTTTCCTCTCTATATGTTATGAATTTTCTTATGTCCCTCCCATCCCATTTTCTCCCAGCAACTACCGTATGAATGATCGTGTCCTCATCTAAATGCCTCAAACACAATTGCAGGTTTATATAGTTAAGCAAATTTTTTTCTAGAATGAAAAAGTTACTTTCTCAATGGTCTACAACAATAATCAACCCAGCAAATTCTAACAGGCTCAAATATGCAGGCATATTAAATAATTAGGATAAATGAGCATCCCAAGAAATATTCACCATTGTAGTAATAAATATTGTAAAGAACCGAAAAATCAAACTTCCTGAGAAAAATCTCCCCCCACATCAATAGTGCACTCACTTTTGAGGACCTTTTGATGAGGTAAGTGCATTTTATTAAAATAGTAAGCTCTCTGGGAAGGATAAGGAAAGTAGAGGTGTTTTTTTCCTGACCAAGTGCTGTCATCTACCAGAAAAGAAAGGAGAGGTATAAAATAATTCATGAAACCTGAAAACCTTTCAGTGCTTTCTGGTCTGGAGTTGTGTGTTAGGCATCTAGAAAGTGAAATAAAGGCTTAATTATTGCATAGGTGAGACAGCAGCTCTTTTTGCAATTTTGCCGATGGCCAGCTTTGATATTCTCTCTCTGCACTAACCAGTTTGATAGCTACCACTCACATGTGGCTATTCAGGACTTGAAATGTTCCTGGGGGCTAAATTTAATTAGTTAAACCTTATATTAAAGAAACGAAAGCAGAATACAATGTTTTTCGGTTAAATAGACTATTGTTTTTGTAAAAGTTCATTTCATGTTAACTGTCACATTACATAAGGTATTATTATTTTAGTACATGTGTACCTTTTACCCTTTTTATAAACATAACTACTAGAAAATTTAAAATTTGGCTCACAGGCGTCTGAAATTGGACAGGGCTGTTCTACTAATAGACTACTTATAAAAATTATGTTCTATTTCTTACGATCAAAATATTTTTCTTAAAGTTTAATTAGATTTTAAAAACACACAAGTGATTTATTCTTATAAAAAGTAAAATATATAAAAACACATTAACAAAAAAAAGAGGTCTCCCAAGATTAGCAATTTTATCTGCCAAAATATGTAAACAATTTACCCCTTGTACTGTAAGAGGATGTGAAAAATATGGAGGTATATATTTATGAGGATTGTCTAGATACCTAAATAGGAGTTAACTTACTGAAAAATAAAACTTTTAATAAAACAGATGCTCAAGGCAATTTGTTGAAATATTGGTAAACTAAAAATCCCACTATAAAATGTTCCTTTAAGAGTCAGTCAGTTCCTTCCACAAAAATACTTACTATCTATAATTTGGAATTGCACTGAATCTTACTGTCAATTTATCTTCATAAAAGCATGCTTATTCTCCGATATTTAAATCTTAAGCAACGGCATAACTCATTTGCCAAAAGATTTCAGAATAAATGTCTTTACCCTGTGAAGAAGCACAGAGGTATTGTTTTTCCAAAATAAAATATATCAGTATTTTGAAAGAGAGGTTAATGGTATATACATTTCTAGAGTCCCCTTGGGGACTGTTCGATTTAGGTAGAATCTGCATTTTACCAAACACAAAAGGTGATTCTCTTCTATGGTAGAACTCAATGACATTTTAGAAATATTATTTTAAGAAAATACTCATGTGTAATTTTCCCTCTTTTACTGATATAGTCTCCCTTTATTATTCCTTTATGAAACATAAAGATGAATGGAGATGTAGTGTGTTGAATAAGGAAAATTAGATCCACTAATAACTTATGGGTCAATTTGAGCAAGTGACTTCATTTTCCTGATCTTTACAAAAGAGATAATAATCACATCAACCACATCTTATTTTAAGATCCACAATGTCAAAAAGTGAAAGCCCTCTTTAAAGTATGTAGAGCTTTCAATGACTGATCTGAGTCTTTATATTTACAAACTTTTGTTGTTATCTCTTCCCCTACCTGTTTCACTCAGATCACATTTGTTGATCACTGTGTATATGCCTGACCTTGTTAAATCAAGGGATATAAGATAAAATCGATAGAAAAGATAGAATGCGTGAGAAGTGCCAGAACAAAAGTTTAAAACTTCTTACCATAATCTACAAAACAGACTAGTCAGAATAATTCCTATCATAAATCCAACATCATTTCAAGTCACTTGCCCCTTAGCTCATTGTTCCTCAGACACACTGTCCTCTCATCTCTGCTCCTCAAATACCCTTTCTTTCCAGCCTCTCCAAGGTCAGCCATTGGACCTAACAGCTCATTATATTCCTTCAAAATGGACCATTGGCTATCTCATGACTCGGTCTAGTTCCTTCAAAATACTTTTTGATATTTGTAATTATTTATTTAATATTTACTCCCCCTATGATCATAGATCCATAATTATTTCCACCTTCTCCCTTCAAAGGATGGAGTCTATTTATCTGTCCCTTTATTCTGTCCTTTGGACTGGCTATGTGAGTAGGCCATAGACCACCTAGTCTAGCTGGCTTCCACTGAATGCAGCCCCAAGAGCAAGTCCAGGTTGGACCAAGAGAATATTGCCCAGTCAACCCACAGAATTGTGGAAAAGAAAATGGTTATGACCTTATACCTCTAAGTTCTGTGTGGTTTGTTTGTAGGTAGTTAACCATATGCCCTCAATAGATTAAACTTCTATGAGCACAGAGACTGTTTCATTGGTTATCACGGTGTCTGCAGAGCCAAGAACTATGCTGAGCATAATGGGCATTTGACAAATAAATGTCTGCTAGGAAAGTTATCAGGGACACTTCACAAAGGATCTAAGACTAGATAGTAATGTTCAAGAGGTGAAACACTCTTGAGTAAACATCTATTCCCATGATTATCTTCCCCCAATTAGTCTTAACAAAGCACTCCCTTCTGATAGCTGCTAATTTTGTCAGGACAAATTCAAACTCCTTAGTAGAGCAAAGATGATTCTTCAGCAACTGCCATCTGTATTCTGTTCCATGTTTTTATTCAGAAATGCCACCACTACCTATCCTATATTCTTTTCATACCAGATTATGTATCATTTCCAGACATACTGTGAGCTTTGGGGTTGATGTACTTCTCCTAGAAGTATTTCATCTCTCTAGAGTACCTTTCCTACCTTTATCAGCCTAAGATAACTTTACTCAGCATTCAAAGCCTATTACTATTTTCATCCCTCATGAGATTCATTTACTAAGCCAAGAGAGTAATCCGTGCCCTCATACAGTTCTAGCACATGCGTAGACTATATCTCTTAACCACGGCCTTATACTTCATACTTAATACTTCATACTTTTCTTCCTGTTGAGATTACATGTTCATTGAGGGTAGACATCATGCCTCATGTCTTCCCTGACCTTGGCAGATAGATATTAACTACAAACAGTTGTGAAGTGAACAAATAATGCATAGAAGCATCTAGTGGGAAGAGGAATCTAAGATTCACATTGTCTTGTGTGGGCCTGTAACTTTACACGTTTTGTTTATAGTTAAATTACCCCACAAAATAATCCTGGAAAATTTCTATGATCATATTTTCCTAACTCAAAATTTAAAAATCTCTAAACCCCTGCTATTCCTCATCCTTTTCTCCTACCCTGGAAGATGGATATAATAATAGTCTATTTCCAGATACCCTGAAAACAGAAAACCATGTCAGAAATGAGAAAATGGTAATGGATCATAATAAGAGAGAAGACCACTTTATAAACATCATTACTAGAAAAGATAAGACTGTTATACTCATACTTTAAGTCAGTAACTAAAGACAGTGAATGAAACCGGGCTGGAGTCCATCCCGCTGTTACTGAGCAGGTTACAGGCCAATCTGTTCTAATGGACAGAGACCATGTCTGTTTTCAATCCTGATTATGGCGCCATGCAACAAGCAAGCTTAATAAATGCTTAATGATGATAAGATACCATCTATTGCATTTGAAGCTATTTGACTTTAAAATAAAAATCTAAATTTGTTTTAGAAGCTAACTGTAAAACCACCTTTGCCTAAGCAAATAATAGCCAAAAGGAAGAAATACTTTTTTCAATATCTTCAAAGGTCTACACCTTGTTTCATAACACCAGATTAAATGCATGGAAAATATTCCGTTGTGTAGGAAAACCTGGAAGGTTGTAACAAATGATGGACAAGTTCTGATTCTTAGGCATTGCCTACAGCTAGAGACTTGCATATTTTTACTGTTATGATGGTATTGATTGTTAAGTCAACAGAAAGCTATCACAAGGGATTGCAAATTTCTATACCAATACTCTGTTCTGTAACATTAAAATGTCATTACTGAATCACCAACTTTTCTCCTGCTGTAATATTATTCTCTGTTGATTGCCTGCCTGAGCTGAAATTTGAAACTGTCACCCTCAGACTTGCAAAAGTGATTCAACTTCACTTATAAGGAAAGTGAAATTAAATATTCATTCACGGGCTGCATTTCAAGTTCAAATGTCTGAAACTCCTTAAGGCAAAATGTATTTAGGTTGAAACACATTTTTTCTTCATTTTCATGCAGCAAAAATTCAGAATGGGTATCATGGGTGGACAAATCCTAAAATAATTTATTTTGAACTTTACATGGGAGGAGAGTCGGGCTTTCCTCCTTCCTTCTGCAATCCCTCTACTGTTTCTGACCAACCCCATTTATCTCCTTTGTCAGGAAACCTGAATGTGTGGGTTTGTGGGGGTTGCTTTGTGCTTGATAATTCTTTGGTACGTGGCATATTCTAGCATTAATCAAGATGTAAAGCACCTAAGTACTCGATGAAAGCATAATGGTTTCTATGCCATGGAGACACAGAATTACATAGTGATACATGTGCAGACTAAATGGGTGCAAACCCGGCTCTATTTCGTGTTGCTTATGATAGCTGTTTAACTTCTATGCCTCAGTTTGTCTATTTGATATACAGCATTTAAAATAGTGCTTGAGACATGGTACCTTCTAAATAAATGTTGTTCTAAATGAGTGTTACCCCGATCATTTCGACCCTTTAATAATGATAACTTGCATTTCAAAAAAGACTGGTATTTTAGCAACTCCTCACACATAATCTCATTCCATAATTAAAACAAGCACATAATGTAGTCACAAAGCGTAAAAATAGCATACGTATTTGTGGGGGAGAGTGTACATTGGCTGTTCAACATCCATTCTACCTCCTTCTTATGTACCTTTCTATATTACAGAAGCTGGAAAGGGAAAACTACATTTCCCAGATGCCTTTGCAACCATGATCAGGATTAAATTTAGGTTCTCATCAATCAGATGTACTTTCATTAGATTTATATTTAGAATTGAGTTAAGTAAAGGACAGGCAAAGTGCCATGAATCAATTTTGCTGGTATGGATTCTAACCACAGGTCTCTCTGTTAGCAGCTTTGCGATTCAGTGGCTCCTCACAAAGGCAGTGGGAGCTGTCCCAATTCTGGACAAGGCACCAGGCTCTGGGAGCTGGGAATCATAACAGCAAGCTGAGCCTAGAGCCTGCCCCTTCTGTTCATCCATTGAATTTGTAGGCCATCTTTCTGTTTAAATAAATTATAGGAGTTTTGTTTGCAAATGAACCTTAACCTATTTAGCATTGAAGCAATTCTTGTCTCTGCTTCTTTAAGGTGTGACCTTGGGCAAATTACCAGAGTGATTTTTACTGTAATTTAGTCATCATAAAATTGGATTAATAACACCTAATTGAATTGTTGAGAAATAAAGACTAGATGTATAAAACACCTAGTAAATGATCAAAAAGGGAATATCATAGGGGAAAAATTGAGGCTCAGTGTGTTAATTGGCTGATGTAAGTACACAAGGCTATTTTGTGATAGATTTGGGACAATAATACTGATCTTTGGAAGACTAAGCAAGTGCCCTTTCCATTACACTATGCTGCTTTTCAGATGGAGTAAATATGCTCTGCTTCTAAGAACATGATATTTGATGAGATGGTTTGCTTTTGACAATATTTGGAATACCTATGAGACTATGAGTTTTCACATAGAAATGACAAATGGCTAGCTACATCCTTATATCTTTGACCTGATACAGATGGGTTAATGTTCAGTTGGTTGGTTAGTTTTACCATAAAATGTGAAGATGTAGAGCAGTGGATCACAACTCTGATTAAATATTAGAATCACCTGGGAAGATTTCAAAGATTACTGACCCATTTGAATAAGAATTTCTAGAGAGATTTTTTTTTTTTAAGTCCCCAGGTAATTTTAAAACAGAGCCATGAACCTTTATTACAGAGTGAGAATCTACTGTCATTTGAGAGTAGGCATATCTGGAAAGAGCTTATTTACCCTCCTTTCTGAAAATGAAGGTCATCATTCTCAAAAAGAAAGGTTTCGCATCATAGAGCATTAAAGAATCTTTAGAGCACACCAGATCTCACCTCTCACTTTCAGGAAACCAAATAGCTTCGCTGACACCATCCTGGCCGTTCATCCACATGCTCAAAGGAAAAATAAATATACCTGCGGGCTGGGGACCTGGATGCCCTATGCTTTAAATACTGACTTGCACGCCTGTCAAAAGCATATTAGCTTTCTCTCTTTTCCATGTGTCTTTCTCTAACAAAACAGTTTATTAAAAACTGTACTGGAAAGATAACAGACATTGAATTCCTTGCTTTTGTGTTGCTTACTGCTAATCATAACATGGAAGAGTGGACATATTTGAAATACAGATGTCAAGTACAAATAACATCAAGAACTCTGTAGTCAATTAATCAACACTTCAAAACTCTGTGACCTTTATTAGACAAGGAATCTTGACACCCTATGGATATTCACAAGAAGCCTATGCCAAATACTGTTACTCAGTACCATCCATCATATGAGCCTAATGGGTTATTGTCTTTTTCATTCCCACTATCTTACACAGTATGACAAGACTCAGTAATAGAGATAGTGATATCCATTCCATTTTATGAAAACACGTTTATGTTTGCAATAAAGAAAATAGAAGCTACTTTCTTTTGAGAAACTCTTGGCGGGGTGGGGAGTAATATAGTGTAACTGCTACTTGGAAAAAGACAGACCTTGGTTCAAATCCCAGACCGTTTATTTATTACCCCTATAAACTTCTCTCCACTTACAGGTAAATTGACATGATGAGGTAGACTTCTCAGACTTGTGGAAGGATAAAACGAGATGATGAACATAATGGGTTTTGACTCCTGCTTAGCATATACATATTTATAAACACACCTGTTGAAAAAGATTGCTGCATCGTATTAGGTATAAAATAGGTGGAGTTATATTGTAGTAGACAAAAAGAAGCCAATAGTCTCAATCTAGATTATATGCAGAGGGTGCAAAAATGAAATGTATACACATTTTTAAAAAGGGAAAAAACTGTATTGAAATTGTAATACTCAATATATACCGATAACAAAAGATGAATATAAGTCATGTGTATATATTTTTTGGCACCCCCAGTATAAATACTATGACTGAACTCCAAGTTCTCCTCAACTTGAGTAAACTTTAGACAGATTTATTCCCAAAACTAGACCTCTGAAATGCCTTTTCATAGAGTATTTACTTAAAAAAAAAAATTGAAACTGTGAATTCTTTCTTTGCCTCCATGTATTGTTTGTGAATCTTCTTCCAGCCTATTGCCAATTTTACAAGCCAGTAAGTGTCTCTCTCAAGGACCTGGAAACCATCTCTTTGAAATGTAAATATTGAAGCAGCTAGCCTTCCTAATCCCAGTCTTCCTGGGAGTTTAGGAGCCTAACTTCTTAGATGGGCAGCAACTAGTAAACACAGATGGCTGAATCAAAGAAAAAAAAAAAAAAAAGCAAAGTCTGGAGTAACTAATGAGCTTGACACATCTTACAGATTGATAAAATCTCTCCTTACAATGTCCTTCGGTACTCTTCTGTTAGCTCACCTCAATAGGTAAAAAAAAAAAAAAAAAAAGTTTCACCTTTTGTATTGGTAGTTGAGTCTCTCTCCTCTGTTGCAACAGTATTGAATAAAGTCTTCTTTGCTTAATTAATTTTAGCCAGTGCAGATTTTGCTTAGATAATTCACACAGTCCCTAGTGACATCCTCCTGGAGTTTACATTTTACACGAAGATTTGCAAAGAAAAATACAACTTAGCTGGACACGTACAAGATTTTTCTATGAAAACAAACATACGTATGTTATGGAGCAAAATTCAATTTCATATGTACATATTAGGTCAATAAATTATAAATGCATTTTCAAATAAAGACTGATAAATTAGATCTGTACTTGCAGGCCCCCCTCCCTGTTTTTCTGATGTCACTCTTTTCTCCCTGAACAAATTTCAGCAGACAATTTTAAATAGTTCTGTCTAAAGATATATTTCAGGTTGGTAAGTGGTAAAGCCACACCCAATAGCCACAATGAATTGCGTTATTAACATACATCATTACTTCTATATCTTAATAAAAACTTTGTTTAATAAAACAATTGAGTGTTTTACATTTTTAATGTGCCATATTTTTAAAATAAAGGCATTCAATGCTGCTCAGGGATTTAATAATTTTTGTTTTTGTTTTCTCCTTATAAAGCAGCCAAGTCTTGAATTGTGTATTTTGATTGGAAAAACAAATTAATAACATCTTTGCAGTACATCCTCTATTTACAGAGTACCTGTGTTTGAATTTTCAAGGGGATAAAATGTATGCAAAACTAGAGCTTTTAGATGATCCTTGAAATTTCTCATTAAAGTATGGTTAAATTTTTGATAGTTATAAACAAATAGGTAAAGTTTGGAAACCAAGACATTTGTTGCGGCAACGCTTCCTTTGCTCATTAAAGGAAACCACTCTGTCCATAAGCATGTAAAATAAATGGTGTCAATGAGGCCTGAAATTGTGATGAGCATTGAATGTTCCAGTGCTCCTCAGGATTAATATTCAGAAAGATTCTGATATTAAATCTGCCACATTAAGATTCCTAAGTATTTAAGAAGCACACCATCACCATAAATTTGAATATTTTATTGAATGTGAAAATTTTGTATTAGCTTTGCAATGTAGTTGTTTTTCATTGTGTGTGTGTATATATATATATATATATATATATATATATACACACAATATGATGAAGAAATCTATTTAATTTCATTGACTCAAAATCCTTATAAATTTGAACTGAAATTTTATCCCTCCATTGACTAGCTGCATGCCCCAAGGCATATCATTTAACATCCTTGAGTGTTAACTGCCTCTTCTCTAAAATGCAAGTAAGATCACACATGCCTCCTAAGGTTGTTATGAAAATTAAATGAGATAATAATACAAAGCATTTACACAGTGCTTGGTCTGTTGTAATTGCTCAATAAATGATGATGATGATGGGGAGGTGGGAGTGGTATAGATTGGTCAGGTCATCATAACTGATGTGTTTTATTCATGGTTGATAACTTTTTTTAATCCACAACATTTTTAAGAGATATGAAGAGACAGATAGGTTTACCATGAAGTCAATATAGCTTAACTTTTAGGGAGTCTTACTTGCACAGTTCTCTTCCTAATTAATATGAATTTTCTTAAGTAATGTCCTCATTCATAATTTTATGTTATTTCCTTAAAGAGGATACCACAATTTTTATAATATTTAGGCTTGGATCTGCCCCTGCCTACTTTTCTAATTAACTTCTAAAAAAAGCATATAAAACAATTGAATTTATCCAACAAATAGGTATGTATGGATATGTTAAAAATCATATGTATATAATAAGCATGCTTAATAAAAAAGCTATCAATCATTAATAAATGGATATATTAATTATATGTAAAGACTTGTGTTCATAAAATATATGTGGCTTTTAAACATTTTTTTTTTTTTTGAAGTTCCTTTGACTGAGAAATTGGAGTGAATACAATACTAAGTGAGACTAGATTCTGAGAGTTATTAGGATGTATTTCCAAGGAAAGGAATGAAGGTGTTTCTCACTCTCTGTAGTCCTGGCTGGACCTCCTTATATTTACAAATGCTTTACATCAAGGCTTTGTTGTGTAAGCCTATCCTCATCAATTTGTAGGCTTGCCTGTATTATTTTGAGAAGTTTTAGAGAGAACATACACACAGAAACACACACACATGGCCTTTAGATTTTCAAAAAATAACAAATACCATTTCATATTGGGTATTGTTTCTGTGATGAGAAATCCCCTGAAATTTAAACTGTACAGCTATTAAGTCTAGCACAAAGACACATTCTTACATATACTATAAAAACAGACAAATCTATGTTCTGTTTGCCTTTAAAAAGCAGATGTTCTTCTCTGTCACCTAGAACATTTTATATGCCGGGGTGAATAAAATGACCCTTTTCTTGCATTATAGCAATATTTTCATCAACAGCAAATGAAGATTTTTACGAATCATCAGCCGTAGTTCATGAAAACTTCTTTAAAAATTATAATCTAGTTTTAAAACGTAAAGATCATGGCTTTATTACGTATCTAGCTATTTGACTGCTTTTCTCTATATTTCTTTTAAACCACTTCTCTCTAAACACTGCCACCTTTTACATAATTTCATCCATCCACTAGCAGTGTTTTTACGCCCTTGTTCTCTACTGAAGACAAAAGAAGAAGAAAAGTACAGGCCCATCAATCAAAAACAACACAGTCAGCACCAAGTCCAATAATGAAAACCATGATTTCATAAATCATCTTGCACAGGTTGGGGTCATCTTTAAAGAAAATAGTCTTATCAGGTACAGCTGAATATTCTCATGGTCTTTCATTCCTCAGTTTTTAATGAAAACAGTAGAATGGCTGACAGATAAAAAATGTGTAACCTTTCTTAAATTAAAAAAAAAAAAAAAAAAGTCCAAACTATGTCCTTCAAATAATTTGAAGTTGCAATATTTTTCCCTCTAAAGATCCAGCCTTTTCTTTTACTTTTACTTTTTCTTTTCTTTTTTTTTTAAACTGTTTGGCAATGAAATAACTCTTTTCTCTTTTCAGATATGTGTGTTTAATTCAATTAAAAGGAGATTAAATTTAAGAACCCCTTTTCAAAAAGCTATTTCCTGGCAGTGACAAGCAGTAACTGCAAAAGGAGGTTTGACATGGCACTTTTGTTTTAGCTGAATCAACAACTCTTGGGTAAATTCCGTTATGTTACCCCCGGGGCCCACATCCACACATTAGGGAATAAAATAAGCAGCTGGAAATCACTAGGTGAGTTCAGCTAACTGGAGATTTAGCTCTTTAAAAATATGGGCTATGTATTTGCAAAGCTGGTTAAATAGGACCTCCTTTATATTTACAAATGCTTTACAGTTTGATTAGGCATACAAAGTACCGTATACTTAATCAAAGTTCTCAAATTTATTTTGCTAAGATACTGCTCCCTAGCATATCCCAAGTCCCTAATGTGATTCAATAAAATCTATTCTTTGGACTTGAATTAGCCACACATGTTGGGACATTCACCTTGTTCAAAGATCTATAGGCCTGGTTTGTCTAATATAAAACAAATTTAATAGTGAGATTGAGACATAGTGTGGGGACACGTCTTTATATGTAGAGAGAGAATGGCATGTGCCTAAAGAATAAATCATTTGAGTTTAAAAATTAATGAATGGGGAAATGAAATAGATACAGACAGAAGAGAGACATGCAAAACAAGTTGCTGAGTATAGGAAGGAAATGCCTTAGGAAACATTTGCATTCAAATGTTTAAAGTATATAAAATTCAGAAATTCAGTGCAGAAAGTATTCATTCTTCAGGTGTGCTTCTGTGGCTGACGTGAAAAAGCCAGTTGATTTAGCAAGTTTCCATTGTCTTATTTAGTATGCATTCTGGAAATCTCTATTCAGAAAAATGTTGCTATTTACAAGAATTTTGAATTCTGACCAATTTCCTCCCTGCTACATAATGTAAAAGCAACGAATGGCTACATTGCATCGTTCATATTTTAAACTATATGTGATTATCTGGTCCACTGATCTACTGTAGTGTATTTCTGAAATGAATTGAAGATAAACCCATAATAGTCCATTTCATACAGACATTTCTCTCAGTTTAAATTCAGGACCCAAATATCTACTTATTTCTATTCTATTTTAGAAATACAGTGTTTTCATCATCATAAAACTATATTAGCTCCCTGATTATACCTGGAATTCTGCAAGTGCTGTGAGAAAGCTATTAGTCTCATAGCTGGTCTTTACTATCACTGCCCTAAAATAAATAACATGGACATTGAATAAAGGACAGAAGATTCAGTAAAGAAATGTAGTGAATTTCTAGATACTGCATTATGTCCAGTTTTGTATAAATAAATGTATTTATATATATATTACCAAGGTATTCATATTAGCCTTGCTCTGCTCATATGAACACAATCTATCATGTGTGAATTCGAAACCATAATATGAATGATGTTTGAAGAAATTCAAGTTTATTATCATTCAACCAGTTAGTTATTAATAGGTTTAGTAACTGTATTTTAATAACTTCACTTAATCAAATTTCTTGTCGTTAAAATATTTTTTTAAATAATCTGTATTTTAAATAAAAGTTACAAAAGGTTAAGATACGAATTAGCTAGGCAACTTTAAAATAAAATAATTATCATATATTGTTTGGGAAATACATAACTACGTAGAAAAATCCTAAAACCACATATTCATGGTAATGATAGGACAGGGCAGGAAGAAGGAGAATGTTGTATTTGTAATGTTTTCTTTCATAAAAAATTAAGCAACCAGAGAAAAATAGAGTAAAATATTAATACCTATTAAGCCCGGGCATTTTATTTGTTTCTCCATATGGGAAATCTTTTATAATTAAAAAAGGAAAATTGAAAATATTATTTAACAAAAATATAACTGAGTAGTAAAATTGATAGAAATTGTGGTTGCTATAGACACATTCTATACAAGTTTTGCACAAATGCAAATTTGTTGCCGGTTGGTTTCTCTGAGAATACAAAATCAGGACAAACAAAGAGATTACTTTTCTGTGTGTATAAGAATGAATTCATATAACTTAAACCTATAGAATATGTCTTATTACCAGTGACTTAGCCTTAAAAATCAGTTACACTGTTGAGGAATGTTCATTGCTTTCTGTGTCTTCATACAAAGGTCGGTGATTCTACATTTACAAGTTCACAACATATTTTCATCTCATACACACTTGTTTTGCTCTTGTTGAAAAAAAAAGTATTTTTTCAGAATTTCTTTCGAACAACATTTGAAATACTTTTAGTTTTAAAATAAAATATTAGTCCATATAACATTATTTTCCTTATTAACTCTCATCAACATAAAATATAATTCAATAGATAAAACATGCACTAACTTTATAAAGCAAGAATCTACAGAACACATATGGTATCCAATGGATACAATAAGCAAACATATTAAAACAAGGACATATATACAGTAGTTTAAGATGGTTTAATGGTTACTGGTCCTTCAAGTAAAGTCAAGAGAACTACTAAATACCACTATTACTGTCAATAATAATCCTAGAAGATGTGCTTCATTTTTTGTTATTCTACAGTGGTCTTCAAAGGTAGAAAAAGCCAGAATGCCATTCTAAGCCTTTGATATTTGCACTCTAATATTTATTAATTAAAACTATTTTAACATATATGTGAAAGTAGAAAAGTTCTAAAAAAATTACTTAAAGAGGCTTGAGTAGTGAAACATTATAGCATGGCTGATTTTTCCATATTTTTTGTGAGCAATATTTGGTATTTTGACTAATTGAACCAGTTATTGTTCAGGGACTATCCAATACTTTGTCTTTAGCCATTTGGCTACACACCTAAAAGTGGCAAGCTGCCACATTCCTAAAACCATTCACTCTAATACATGCTGTGCGTGTGTGTGCATGTGCATGTGTGTCATTTTATCTACTCAGAACTTGTTCAAATGTATCTTCCTCACCAAGCCTTTAGCAACCACCTCCTTAGTTAAGAATCTTTCTTCTCTTAAACTCGTAATGCATCTGTAGTCAGCGTCCCATGGTTTAGAATTCAGTTAAACACTCTTTTCAATAACAGGGGTTCGCAAGCTCCTGCCAACAGACTAGATCCAGCCATGCCTGTTTGGCATTGTCCAGTGCTGCTTTCCTGCTACATTAGTGAAAGTAAACAGCTGCCACAGAAGCCATATGTGGCCAGCAAAGCCTAAAACATTTGCCATCTAGGCCTTTACAGAAAAAGTCTGCCAACCCCCAGCATTGGTTTATATTGTATTATATATAATACAGATTAGAACTCAGAAATATAATTCAACGGTATCCTTCCAGTATCTTTTAGTTTAAGGGAATTCATTTTTCCAACGAAAATGTAATAGACTTGAGATTAAGAATACTTTTTAAAACCCTATATTTTTAATATGACTTCAAAGTACCTCACCCAGTTCAGGGGACATATTGGACACTTGATACCTAATTGATTTATTAAGTCACTGTAGAGCAAGAAATCCAATTATGATACAAACTGCATTTTCTCTAAGCTTGATCCCTTTATCGAGTGAGATCACCAGAGCACTACTTATCTGGGCTGCATAACTATGAGATTAAAGGTAGCTTTGAGGACCTTTGACAATAATTATGCTTTTAGCGTTTGCAATAAAACAGTCATTCTTAGAAGTCTCTGTAATTTAAAAAAAAAAAAAAAAGAAAGAAAGAAAGGAAACATCCACTATGCTCTTCAAAGCCCCTTTTAAAAACGCATGTGAAATTCATCCCAGAATTCCACGTTAAAGAAAAGTGCTTGTGTGTGTGTCCTCATGAACTGCTATGTTTCCCTTTATTAGACAGTGACAGCTACCCAATCCATTGCCTCTCCTTTTTAAAACTGGCCGGCAGGAAATACAGAGCTAAACCCAGACTAAAGCTCACCTTTAGTAGCTAATCTTAAATTTCCCTTCCAGTCAGGCACGTCACACTTCTAATGCATAATTCTGTTTTTTCTTCCTTTTAATAATTTTACAATTAAAAAAAGAACTTTCTGTACACTAAAATAATTTGGAAGTAGGCAGGACAGAAATGAGGAATGAATGCGTGGATAAATAAATAAACAAACGACTAGGCATTATGGCCTCCACTATGCTCCACAAGATAAACAGGCATGTTCTATCGATTCCTGTTTTGCATCAAAGCAAATCACAAGAGGATAATACTTTAAAAAGTGTCAATAGTAAGTTTTAGAAAGAATAGGTCATGTGTGAGCCTAAGTTGGGAACCCCCTCCCCCAAATCAACAGTAGATTTAAATATTAATGTAATCTAATATATCTATCTAAAATATTAACCTCATATTAAATATTATGAAAGTGGACTTTTATGGGTGCAAGACCAGGGTGTTAAGCAGGGATTAAAGTGTACGCTTTCGGTGGTTCAAAACTTAAGTTAGTCTATTCACCACTGAGGGATGAGAAGACAGTCACCTCAAAGCAGATATTTGCTCTGTGAGGAAACACCTGTGGGCTGTAAATTATATAAACTTAGGGGGAATATTAATTTACTTGAATGTAAATGAGCTAGGTGGGAGGGGTATAAAAGTTTTGACTTGCCATAGTCTAAAATTCTTGCTCCACAGTGTTATTGGTAGAAGAGGTCAATCAATTTTCAGAAGGACTTTTAAAAACATTTAGGGCAGGAAGGACCAAAACCCTAACCCATAATTTGAAAACAGGTCACATTGTCTTTATTGGAACAAAAAAGTGGTAATAAGAGCCCAAGGGCACACAGGGACACAAAATCTCTGAAGTGAAACTACTTTAAATAAAGAAAATCCCGTCTAGCGACTCAGACATAACATAACGTCTTCTCAGGGTTCATGGGGAATGATTTGCTTCTGGAAGTAGTGTGTATTTGAGGCTGGGAACCTCTGAAGACCCAGCACACGTGCACACACACACACACACACACACACACACACACACACACAGAGTCAGCTCCGTGTGCTGGGAAAGCTGACTGAGCATGAGCTCGTGAACTTGGATGGGTTATTTCTGCTGTCAGTGGTTTTGTGTCCTATTCTGAAATAAGTGGTAACAATAGTGCACTCCTCTTAGGATTCTGTGAAGAATTAATAAATTAATATATTGTAAATTCCTAAAAAAAAATCAGGTACCTAGTAAGCTCTAGATGAGAAATTGCTTATTATTGTAGCCAATCAGTACATTTGACTTTGCTTATCAAGGTGGATTCACCATTAATTGGGTTATGTAAATAGCTGGTGACGATTTGGGTAAAAGCTCTGTGATGATCAAACTGGCCATCAACAGAGAAGGAGACAGAGGAACATTTATTATAATCTCAGGCTTGTTTCTAATTAGCAGTATGCCCTTTGGTAAAGCACTTAGAGCTTCTGAGTCTCAATTTTCAAATCTGAAAAATAAAAAATGAGTTAGTCTAGAGAATCCCTAAGGTCCTTTTAGCCCTAGATTTCATTAGTCTATGAATCCTCTCAATGTGTGAGTGTCATGTCTCCAGACCTTGGCTAGGCATCCTGAGAGAAACAAAGTACAGGCCAGTTCCCTTCCCTCCAACAGGTTATGATCCTGATATGACTCAAGAGCATTTTAATCCACATTTGAACAATACAATAACATTGTCAATTATATAAGCTTCATTAAGTGTTTTCTGGTTTCCTCAGACCAGAGCAGCTTGAGGCCACTGGAAAATCTTTGGCGAAGCCTAGATGACCAGCGTTTACAGATTCTGAGCTTCTCTATTTGAGTGATCAGTGGCAGTCCTATTAAAACAGAGTCTACACTTTCACATTTTACTGACAAGGGATTACACTAAATAAAACTTTTTTGAGTGACACCAATTTCCTATTACTCAGATTGTCCTTTACTGCCAAAGCAGCAATCCCAGTAGGTTCACAACAAAAAAAGCAACGAGGTCTCGTCCTCTCCTGACTGTTGGTGATGAGAGAGAGAGAGAGCGTCGTACCTCTGAACAGTCAGCGTGACTCAGGGGTATCTGTGGCTTTAGCCCCCTTTATGTCCTTTCCTTTTCCTCAATACTATTTTAATTTTTAGCATCTTTTTCCTTTAACTTCTTAAACTCGTAAGTACTGCATAATAACACGTCAGAGACAACAGACATCCCTGAATTTGTGTTAAATATGCATTTAACATATGATGATTGTATATAATGATTTTTTTCTCTCTCCCATTTAATTTGGAATTGATCATTATCCTGAAATTCCTTACGTCTTCTTTTCCATTAATAACAGAAATCAGTAATCTGAACATGAATTAAATACATTTACTTTTTTTCGGAACACTATGTGGGGGATAGTATCAGGTCAGAAATCGTCAGGGATTGTGCAGGCTGAGCTTTTCCTGCAGCCGTCCTGCAGATCACCTTGTAGGTCCAAAGCCACATAAAAACTCGTGATGCGAAGCTGTCTGCCTGGGATCAGTCAAGCTTCTTTTAATGCTCGTTGCCTTTAGAATTGATACATCAGGTATCTGATTATTTAGCTGATCTTTTCCAGTGGCAGAATCTTCAAATCCTATGTATTTGCGGGATGAATTCTTAACTCTGGATTTTACTTTAGGGCTAACAAAATCCACAACAGAAGCACTGTGCACCACGCAGGAGTACTTGCCTTACAGTAATTGAACCATATCATGTCTTATACTTAGGTATCTTATGTCTTCATTCATACCTAGGTATAAAAGGGCTGTTTCCATGACATCAGGAACTCTTGTCTTCCAGGATAGAGGAGAATGAAACGTTTCATGATTAATGACACTATCTAAACACTGGCGCAAGCTGGCAAGCTCTTGCAAAGGAGGCGTGTTTGACTACATTCTGCCCTACACAACAGCTCATTAAGCAATATTTTCCCCATTAATGTTTAGTATTAAACACTGAATGAAAGACTAAATATCATACAGAAAAACAAATTGAAAACAGCACAGTGGGGTTTAGGGTAAGCAGCCAACAGCCTCCCCTTCATTTGGAAGACAGCTTGCATACCTATTCCAAAGATTAATGAGCAATCAGTTCTAAATTAAACCAAGACCTGCATTTAAATCTTTTTTCCTCTGTTGAAAGCACGGCTATGAGTTACACTAACTGAGATAAAATACAGTATTAGCCTTTCCATGTGTTGTCTAATATGGTTAGAAACATGAAAGATTGTTTCTGAAATATCTCCTTCACATTTTTTTTCCCATCATTTATTTTCCTGCACAATTTGAAAGGAAATGAGCCGTGATGAGGTCGGTAGTCTCTGCCACATGATATAGAATCTTGCTCTCTGTCAGTCACTCAAAAAAAAAACAGTCACCTCTTTGAAGATGGAATAAGAAAACTGTTTTTATGAGCGTCATAGATCCTATCATAGGTGGCTAACGTAGAATTCCAATTTTATAAAAACTGTCAAAAGAAACTACCTTTCGGTAGGAGCATTGATATCGTTATCGTGAGTGAAAATATGGCAGAGCCCAGTGTACTGCTGAGGTTTCAAGGCACTGATAACACTAGTGGTATGTGTTATGTTCAAACATTTTTTTATATACAGAAAGGCATGGTTTAACCCACAATGGGACTGAATCCTCCAAGTGCAAAATTGGTCCAAGAAGAATTAATTGGTAAAGCTTACTTTAGAAAAATGTGATATAGGAAACGATTTGCAAAACAAAAAACCAAAAAAAAAAAACCCAGCACACGTTATTTAGGGATTTTTAATCCAGGTCTCTGTAACGTTAGGATATCTGCAAAATGACTTACATGGTGGGGTGTGCATACACATACATTTTTAATATATTGTTTTGTTTGTGTGTGCATCTATACACATTTTTCTGGGGCAGATTCTCTAGTTTTGCATTAGATTCTGAAAGAGAAATTTGATTCTAAACTTTTAAGAATTCCTTCCTAAGGCAGTGTTTCTATACTTTGGTTGCATTTTAAAAATTACCTAGGGAAGCTTTTAAAATACCAACATCAGAAACTTTGATAAGCTGAAGTGAATCAGAATACCAAGGGGGCAGGTCAAGGAATGGGACTTTTTTTTTAATGCCTCAACTCTGAAGATAATACATGACCAGGAACCAAACTAAGCGGCACACACAATGTATACGAGACATTTAAAAAAACAAATGGAAATCTGATAGAAACTCAAGTGGCCAGAGAAGATCTAGAAGAGGTTTGAAGGACTGGGTAGATTTCAGAATTAAGAAAACAGACGAAGTAACTGCAAAATTGATTAAGAATGACAAAGTCACAATTATTTAGAAGCATAATCAGCATATAATCTATCTATAGAAGTTGGGATGGTGGCCCCCAAAAGATATGACCAAGTGCAAATCCCAGGAATTATCAGTGTGACCTCATTTGGAAAAATGTGTCTTTACAAATGTGATTAAGTTAAGGATCTAGAGATAAGGTCTTCCTGGATTTTTGAGGTAGGCCTTGTATTTCTTGGCAAGTGTCCTTAGAAAGGACACACAGAAAGAAGAGAAGGAGGCAAAGTGACTGTGGAGGCAGAGATGCAGCCGAAAGCCAAGGAACATAAGACTTCCAACAGAAACTGGATGATACAAGGAATGAGATCGCCCCTAAAACCTCTGGAGGAAATGCCTCCCTGCCAGCACCTTGACTGTGTACTCCTGGCCTGCAGAAGTAGGAGAGAAGAGTTTCTGTTTTTTTCAGGTCACCAGGCTTGTGATAATTTGTCAGAGCAGCCACAGGGCACTACTAAAATATCTTATTCTTATTTAGCTGTTTGTAGTAGCATAATAGCAACCTCAGTTTAGTTCACTGGATTGAAATTATAGCCTCAGAAGAGTGTGTGCCATGCTCCTCTTACTTGTAGGGTGTTTCTTTAAAACGACCTTAAGTAAAGAATGGTTTTAGGTAAAGTCAGTGATTTTCCAAGGAAGAATCATCAGCATCCTCAAAAGTTAACTCACTCTCATCTGCCATTCATGCATAATTGCCTTTCTGTGAAATGCTCCATCCTTCTCCTCTCCCTCCATCTTCACCACCATTGTTGTTATAATTTACAATTACATAGCACTCACTCTGTGCCAGGATAGAAGAGGATTTAATCCTCACAGCAACCTTATCATATAAGCACTATTATTGACTATTGTACACATAAGAAATGGAAAAACAAAGACTGAGTGCTTGTCCAAAGGCAAAGTAAAAACAGGAAATTAATATGAGAAAAATAAACTGCCAAGTGGTGATACTGTTATCGATAATGACAATAATTCATGTGTCCAAGTAACATATAATGCATGTCT
Organism: Rhinolophus sinicus; assembly: GCF_057876585.1. Classification (NCBI taxonomy): domain Eukaryota; kingdom Metazoa; phylum Chordata; class Mammalia; order Chiroptera; family Rhinolophidae; genus Rhinolophus; species Rhinolophus sinicus. The sequence goes on along the minus strand of NC_142516.1, from coordinate 173,506,865 downwards.
TCTAAGAGCATATTACCTACCACAAACTAGGGTTCAGATGAGTTGAATTACACATAGAATAATACTCCATGAGCCAGCCTCAATAGAAGGATGCACATGCTGACTGCTCTGGAAGACTGTGGGGTTAGATTTAGGAAAGAGGCAAAGAAAGGAATGAGAAGAGATTAAATAAGGATTATTATTATTATTGTTGTTACAGTCACTACTTAAAGATGGTTGGATCAAGTCATAGATAGCATCTGTAGAATCCTTTGAGAACCTGGATTTCCTGCTGGCACAGAAGAAAAAAAAACACACAAAAAAACCATGCATCATAGGAAGAAAAAAACAACAACTTCCTTTCGCTTTTTAGAAATTTCAACTTTTGAAAGATACATTAACAGAAAATAATTTACCGAACAGTACAGAAAGTTTTAATTGGATTATACATTTTAGGTTCAGTCTACATGGCAAAGAAACCTCCACTGATACTCAGATAATCGTGGTCGTCAGTACAGGCCCTAATAAAGTGATGCAAAATACTGATGAATATGCTTGATCATTCAGACCTCAGATGAAAAAAGGGAGGTAAAGAAAATGAATAAATACTGGGAATAGCTTTAATGAGTTACTGTTGTTTTTGCCAAGATGAGTATTTAAAATCTTTTATCACAATCTAATTATAGGAATTATTCCATTAAAATCAAATAAATTGAAAGTAATAAAATATTTTGGAAGTATTTTATTTGTAATAAATCTTCATAGCTATATAACCATACAAAATGGTTGTAAATTGCCTTTGAAATATGAATTCCTTTGCATCAGACATAATCAGATTTTTTTATTATTACTATTCTTTCTTTGTATTGATGGTAACATTCTAATTTGGACTTGCAAAATGACGTGGAGAAATCTGGAAATGCAGACCTATTAGAAGGGCAACCTGCAGGGACAGCAGCAAAAGTGAGACTGTTTGATTATTCCATCACTACCCTCCAAATGGGAACTCAGATTTTGTTGAGAAATACAAAAGGTCTGAAAGGGTTTTATGAGTTTTCTAGAAAAGCAAACAGAAGCCAGTATGTTGCAGTTTATAATGATATATGCAGGGAAATAAAAAAGTAGAACATACTTCTTCTTAAAATAAGGGACAGTACTTTTAAACCAACATATTTAGGTACCTCCAGTGTCTTGAAAAAAATTGCCATCTTTTGCTCCTGTTCTAACATAGCTGGCAATTTTTGCATTAAATCTGTATTAAAAATACTGAGTGAGGGTGTGTGTGTGTGTGTGTATGTGTGTGGGGGGTGTCTTAGGCACTTGCATGCCTGAGAGAATAATCTCAGAATTGCACAGGTTAGTGTCACTACTCATTTGTGGTTCTAACCTCATCTGTGTACTGCTTAGTATTGCTAAGCACTGCTTCTAGGTCTCTCTCTCTCATTCCGCTTCTCTATAATGGCATTTTCAATCTCCCTCACTCTCTTTAACTCCTCATTTCCAACAATCCCTCTCCACCTCTGAAAAGGCCATATCATTCCTTGGAAACAGACATCTCATCAGTAGGCAATTCCCTCAATTGGCCACCCCTTTACAGTCCGCCCTAATTCTTCACTAATCTTTTGTGCGTTCCTGTGTTTAAAACTCATCTTAGCCAGTCTGCTGTCAGATCCTAGTCCCTCCACATGTGCTCTGCACCCAATTTCCTCTCCCCTTCCCTGAAACTAAATATTATCAATTTATGACTCCTTTATTTACTATTCAATGTTTTCTCCTTTTCAGGTACACCACCAACAGCATTTACACATGTCCAAATCTTTTCTATGTTAAAACAAAGCAAAACAACAACAGCAACAACAACAACAACAAAAATGTTCTCTTTAGCCCTCTCACACAGTCTTGCTGCTTTCAGCCAAATATATTTATATATATTGGTCTACATTGAATGTCTGACTCTGTACCACCCACCCATTTATATTTCAAGCTTCTGTAACTTGGCTTCTACCCACAACATAGATTCAATTGCATCTCAGACATCTCCATTTGAACTCTCCAAAGGCAGGTCAAAATCAGCATGTCCAAAATGAAGCTCATCATCTCTCTCAAACTCCCCTGCTTTCACCTGCTGCCAAGGCTAAGACCATGCATGTTATTTTTAAGTTAGCCACACAATTTAATCCTTAGATGCCAGCTCCTAAATAGTGTTTAAATCCTTCCATTTATTTGCATCTCCATTGCCCAGCTCTTCCCTTTCAAAGCACTTATTTGCACTATTTAATTGGATATCAGTCTGATTCCCCAAGTAGCAGGGGCTATGACAATATTATTCCCTGTGTATTCTTAGGGCTGAGCAACAGGCTTAGACATGATTGGTGCTCAACAAAAATAAACAATAGCTGTGAGTGCAAAGCCACCTCTCCATTTCTACCAAGAAGGGGAGAAAGCTTCCACTAACCAGAGTCTCCCTGTTGCAAGCACTTTAGAGAAAGGATAATGCTATTTATTTCAATTATGAACTGAACAAGCACAAAGAAAGAACACCTGAGGGTTGAGCTGCAAATACTGTGCAACGTGATTGTGTGATCCTCTGGTTCTAATAAAAGATAAAAATAAGAGCACTGTGTCTTGTACAAATATTTTGATTAACAATTTTGTCAGAATGAAGATTCCTCAGAAGACGAAAGTCTGTACAGCTCAAAGTTCAGAAATTTTACTAAATACCTAATAATCATGACAGTCTTAAATTCCATGTATTTTCTAACGTATGCAATGCTTTGAAATCTCTCCCTTTCTCCCTCCCACCACTTCCCATAGAGTACAGCTTTCCAATTCTTTCTAGGTTTTTAATATTTGTGAATTTGTCATAATGTGTCCTTTTATGAATATTTAGGGAGAGATCAGTTCTCTCTGCATACAAGACACTTTTGATACCCTGGTTTTTCTCTGAATATCTGAAACCTCATATTTGAAACAAATGTCTGAAACATAATCAAGTCAGATTTCACATGAATGGAAGTTCAAAACAGACTGACCACATCTCTAGCACGAGTGTCTCAAAGTGACCCATATTTGAAGCATTAGGATTGTTTGTTTTTAACAAAATCTCTGTGAATAAGAGAATCTGTCATATGGGTAGTAGACTTATCAGAGTGATCACATTGTAAGCTACATACATATCTAATCACTGTTTGTACACCTAAAACCAATATAATACTGTGTCAAATGTAATTGAAAAATAAATATTAGAAAAGAATTCTCTTTCTGTCTTTTGGATTACTTATAAACCATAAACCTACGTGATTACCTTGGGTGTGTGCAAAATTGCATAAAAGTACTGTGAGCATGTCACTGAATTCACACAACTGCCAAAGTGGACAAGAACACCAACCACTCCCTGTTTGATGGAGCTAAATAGGAGCAGATCAGCCATGGGATATGGCTTTGGGATAGGAATAGGAATGTTCTCCAGATTTCTCCATCCCTAGGCCAGCTTTGTTTCAGGACACTAAAACTAGACAGCACAAATCCTCTACAGAAGCTTTTCAGAACACATTATCAGGCTCACACTCTTTGGGGGAAATATCGGAGTACGTAAAACTTCTCTTTTTACTTTGGTCCATCTTTTCATCCTGTAATCACTCCCAAATACTGTGAGGGTCAGGGCAAAACACCGCTGGCCACCTTGTTTTATTGAAGCTCCTAGAAAGAAGAAAAATTCCAGAGCAGCAACATTGTCAGGTCATTTTTTTAAATTAAAAGACAGAATACTCTCTGAATTCATCACGTTGTATGTGAGAGATATAGCTCTTCTCTATTACTTTCACCTTCAGATGATTGGTTTCTCTTTTTCCGCATTCATCTCTGCTTCTCTTTGAATCTACACCAAACAGGTGATAATATTCAGATGCAGTGTGGAGATACTTCAGATACTCCCAAGTAGAGAGTTCCATCTTCTGGCTGTTTTATTTCATGGACTGGATAATACACTTTATGCTGGGGGTGGGGGTGGAGGTTGGGGGGGTGGGGTGCTTATGGTTGAAACTACAGAAGGAAAGCTGCTTGCCTTTTGACATTTTTAAACATACCTTTAGACAATGGCTCAAAATATGCAGGCAGCTGAAGAATGGATAGTTTATGAGAGATAAACTAACAAAGATTAACTATGTGTGTATCAATCAGATGCACGAAGACACTCGTATGTGTCCCTAAAAAGCACTAAATGGAATCAAATTATAGTCAGTTCTGTTGGCGAGTTATTATGCCATAGTCTCTAAAGATGTAATTACAGATAAAAAAGATGAAAATATACAAATATAGATAATATTTTGCTAAAGTAAAGGGTGATAACCCTGAAAGGATAGCTTTTTTTATTCTTTCTTTCTGCAATTTCAGCATCTCTCAGATGACTAGAATTAGAAATATAAAAACAGAAATGGCAGAGGAAGAGAAAGTCTGGTCCCTTTGGAGCCAGCTCTATCATTTCTGAAAGCTCCAGCCCTGCTTTGTTATCTTGGGCAATGAAAACTCTCAGCAGTTCCCTTCACAGGGGAGTCTTCCATTTCCGACTTGGCATTCCTCCTCAGCAATACAAGGTCACTCAATTATCTTCTTCAGATGCCAGCCCCACAGACAGAAACTACTCTACTGAGAAAGCTCATAGCGACGGTGCAATTGTACAAACAGAAACGAAGTACTGGCATCTCGCTAAAATGTGTTTTCCCAAGCAACTGATGTGTAATTCTCAGCTGTACCGTATCAACGACTAAACTGCACATAAAAGGTGAGTACCTAGTCAAAAGGAAATCATCTTTCTTCATTCTAAGCCAGTCAAACCTTTTGTATTACCTTGCAAAGTATCGTTTATTTAAGTCAGAGTAACCTATCCATACACAGGGAAAATCCATTTAGAGAAGTATTACGTGAGCATGGCAATTGCTAGCAAAATTATCCTAAAAGGATGGGGAGAAGAAGTATAACAATGGTCTCCTTTTTCCTTTTAAGCAGTAAAAGTGCACTGATTTACAGTTTCTGAGAGCTGTGAAATTCTTATTGAGAATTTAAAACATTATTTCTTGAACTTGTCCTAATTGCTGTATCATTCTACTGCTCACTTGGATACATTTTTAAGGTAGGAATTAGGAAAAAAAAAAAAAAAAAAGGATGATCTTCCATTACTCAGTTAATTGTCAAAGCAGTTTCAAATTCATCTAGAAAACCACTATTAAACTTTGAGTGGCACCTTCTTATGCTTCCCTACTAGTCTTAGCGGCATTGATTGCATCCACAGTCAAATGGAATATCTCCTTTAATCCCCTCTAACTGCAGTTGACCTATCTCTGCCATTGCTTCCCAGATATATAATAAATTAAGTGCATTTTACATTAAAAATGGAGTAATTACTCACTGAATCCAATGGCTAATTACACATAGAGGCCTCTGGGAAATACAGGACAAATCGGTGTCAGATTTCAAAAGGCAGAAAGGCAGCTGAAGAACCCTCAAATACTGACAGGTTGAAAAAGACTTGAAATGCACCCTTTCGTCAGACAAAAACCGATTCACCACTTGAGAGAATTGGAAAATTCTAGCAATATGCCCAATCTTTACAGCAATAATAGTACTGACAGCTGAGAAAATAGAGCCTATTGCACTAAAGTGAACTATTTTGGAGGAAAAAAAACACTGTTTTTTATTACTATTTGTATGAAGGTTTTGAGCAACAAAGTGGTTTGTATCTCTTTTTCTTTTTGTTTGCACATCAGTGGAGTCAGATTGGTTCCAAAAAACTAATAACTACAGTTTGTTGAAATGTAATGAAATCTGATCTTCTCTAGAATATTGAAAAATCTTATTGAAACTAAATATTATAAGAAGTCTGTTTTAAATTATTTTTTTGTTTGTTAAAGTATCTGATAGATCAAATTGATCTATTTTATTTCTTTTTCTTATATCTCTTCTATAAGGTAGATAGTATACATTGTAAATAAAAGCATGGTATATACCAAGTTACAGAACAAAGATATGAACCAAAAGTCTCCTCATACAGATCGATACCACATAAACACAAGACAGTATCGCATACTAGAAAGAAATTATATCACCAAATGTGGGAGAAAAAGGACTTTAGTTGTTTTAGAGAAAAAAAAAATCTCCTTTTCCAGAAACATAATGATTCATGAATTTTATGATAAGAGTTACAGGTATAACCACACACATAACACATTCACACAATCATGAACACATACATACATGTGCACTTACCTCCTCGCATATGTAGTTAAGTTATATCGACATTTTGTGTTGTCGATAGCTATTTGTGGAGTTTAATATGAAATAACTTCTCTGCTTACAATTTCAAGCGTAAGTGTACATTTTAATTTTAATTTCTTTGTAAGCTCCTTCTAATTCCTTCTGATATGGTCTAGAGTTTCGAAGGTCTTTTGTCTATGGAAAGAAATTATTAACACTGTCAGAGTATGAGAAGATATATGTTTGTGACAAGGATTCCCAGTGGACAACCTTTCACACTTCATTATTTTTAGACTGTGTGTGGCTTATCTCCTAAAACCATCTCAAATGAGATAAAACCTTAATGCTGACTTACTAACATTTTACTTATCTCTTACTGCAGCACTTTGAATATTAGCTATCTGTTAATTGAGGTAGATTATTTACATAGTCATATCTTTATTTTAGGGATTCTTAGCTCTGTGCCAACTATTAAGTGTCCTTGTAGGATTTTTCTTTTCTTTAAAGTAAAATATGGAATTAGCAAGAAAAAGGAAAAAAAAAAGTCTCCAGTTTTCCATAAATCTAGAATCACACTACATGCTGAATAAATGCTGTTCAGAAATTAGGACAATCGTTAATATACATCAGTAATATCTATTTGCATGCATCTGCTGATCCAATGAAAACACAAAAATATGGTTAATATCACCGACACACCTATTCCTCCCACTCTTCACTAGTAAATAAGTTGATAGTGATGAAATAAGATGTCTTACCTGGTTAAATAGCACATCTAAATCCTTCCTTGATGTTGCTTGAATTACCATTCTAAGTACTTATTCTACAGAGAACAATGCCTTCTGAAATACTTCACTAATTCTATTTCTCTTCTGAAGTATTTGCATACCTTTATGTGAAACTCATTGACTTCTACCACTATTCTTTCCAGGCCAGGCCCTGACTCTTGATGTTTAAAGAGTCTGTGGTTTGGGGGTGTTTTTTGTTTTGTTTTGTTTTTTAATTCTCCATTGTTATCCCCCCATGCTTATCATCATGATAGTACTAGAGTACCTTAAGAAAAAGGATTAAAAAAAACACAGAACTTTAAATGATTAAAAAGTGTTGGAAATAAAAACAAAACGCTGTTTTGTTTTAAACTTTTTTTCTTTTGTCTTTGCTTTCTTTTGTCCCCTGTCTTTGATCCCTTTTGTTCCCAGCTTTCTTGGTAACATTGGTTCTATCAGACTCAGGTGGTGATAAGAACTCTGGTCTAAAGAACAAAAGACAAATGAGAACTTGCTGATAATAGATAGCTACACTTTTGCATTTGTTTTGAGACCAGGAGGATGCTGCAGTTTATTTCTATCAAGTACAAGAAAACAGCAGTCTTTATCCCCATTTAATCTCAATGGATTGCTGTGATGTACTCATTAAAAGTTATACATGGAAAACTGATTAAAAATCGTTGTTTTCAATCTGGCAGTGGAAAACACTATTACCAACAAGACATAATGTTAAAATAAAAGGATAGTATATTATGGATGTCTCAAGAAGCAATCTTCTTGTTATGGTATGAATCATTTTCATTCACTTGAAATTGTTTACTATCAGGAATCTGTACTAAAGGAAGAAAAGCTCCATCCAAATTTTAACAGCTCTTGTAAGAAACACTGAGATTCATTATCTCTTGAGATTCATTTGGGGTGATGGTCCATTCCCTACATTTGTAAAATGCAAGACCACTCCTGGACAAACAAGGAAACATTTTTTGATTTCAGGCTTTAAATAATATTCATTATAAAATTCTGTTTATATATTCTTAATGAAGCATTAAAATGAGCATGACATTCATTGAATTTTAAGTTAGATATCCATTGTGTGATTATTAATGAAAGATAATGATAAAAGAGGAACTTAGAGATTTAGGCCACAAACTCACATTAACTTAAATTCTGAGTTACAAATTCTTCCCGTGTAAAATAAAGGGAATGCCTAACATCTCTAATCGCTCTCTTTCTTCCATCCTATGTTATGATTGTTTACTTCATAATCTGGAAATCCTTAAATCAAATCTCTATGTTTAAACATGTCCTATAAGTCAGTCAGCATAGAAGCTGTCCAAATAAGGATTGGGAAAGATTTACAAATAGACCAGCAAGATTTAACATTTAAGACATTTGAAATGGTTGTAAATGGAGAAGCAAATTTAAATGTTTTTTGTTGTTGTTGTTGTTAGCAATTTATTGCCATGTTGTTGTTTTTTCTATTCCAAATATATAAATATTTCATTGATTTTATTTTCCAATTGTTCACTTTCATATCATCATAACCATTCTCCTTGACTTTCATTTGTCTTTCAACCTGTCCTGAGTGCTTGTCTAGTCCAGCATTTTTGGCACAGTAATAACTACAGTATTTGAAACTAAGTGACAATATGAGAACTAGTTCTAGTTTTAAAAAACAGTTTAACCGGTGATCCGATTCAGTGGCTTAAACATATGCATAACTCAAAGCATCTCTGAGGAAGTGAAAGGCTAATTGTATGGTCTCAGCCACAAGTCTTGGTGTAGGCTGAGGAAAGCACTTGTACACTCTTGTTCCCTACACTCTGGCAGTTCTGTGCTGCTGGGACTCAGGGCTTCTGGACTGAAGTTATTTCTGGCAGAGGCATAAAACCAGGGCCCTCACTTGAAGCGATGGTGAAAGGGCACCAGCTGTTTGCAGATAATTATGGATATGTTCCACATCGTTATCTATTCCTTTTTAGAATTTTAACTGACTTTTTATTTTCTCATAATGAACTATTAATCCCTTTTCTACTTTTCACGGTTTATACTTTTTTAAAAAGTCAAATATTCAGGATATAAAAATAAATAGAATGTGTAAAACTATTTTGATACTCATTGTAAATGAACAATTAAATTCCCTTTGCTTTTAAGTATAATAATTACTCTAAGAATATATATATATGTATTCATATTCATATGTATATATGTGTTTTTTTTTAATAATTGCTTCCTGGATCCTAAGATTCTTTTTCAGCTAGATCCCAAGGCAACTAGTCAATTAATTGCAGTAGTAGGTGATAGTGGTTTAAGTCAGTAGACTAAAAGACAGGAGGTGAAAGCTGTCTGAAATATGTCATTCAAACAATAGAAAAAAAGACTTGTCAACAATATGGGTGAGATTGATTTCCTTTATATCTATATCTAGATCTGTAAATTTTGAAAATACATACAAGACTAACACCTGAGAGAGGAAATTATGGAATATTTTACTTTCTATGCTTACATATCTATAATATTTGACTGTTTTCTTATTTCTTCGAAAAATATATGTGTTTTTTTTGTAATAAAAAACGTTATTAAAGAGTATGTAAAAACTGTGAAAATAAAATGAATATCTTCAGTTAAAGATTTAGTTGAACCTGAAATATAAGGTAGCCACTGAGTTGAATTTTTATAAACTGTTTTCTAAGTTGTGACAAAATATAGTATGCTGTTAAAATGCTTCTATATAGAGGTCTACAATTTCCATATAGATCTCCAAATTCTAAATTCATGTAGAAGTCAGGCAATTAAGCAGCTAGAAATAAATAAAAAAGAAAGTAATATAAAGAACATGGGCTTACAAACTGAGAAAAATATTACAATTATAATAATAGTAAAAAAATACTGAATCTATACATTAAATTTATAAAATATATAATTAGTAATTCTGGTTTTCATTTGCTAATAACAGGCAAAGTTTTATCTCTTAAAAGAGGATAAGTACATTTATTTCACTTTGATGAGTGAATATCATTTTTTGATCAATATTCTATAAAGATGGTTAAGAAATTGAAAAGAAGAATATACTATATGGAAAGGATCCAAGTGCTTTTCAAAAATTCATTTTAATGTCCCCTGTGCAGGTAATTTTTTAAAATGCTGGGACCATGATTTGTTTAGAAGTGTTTAACTGTTTAATGACATGGGTCCCATATACTTCCATGAGAAGAAAAACTAAAGTAAAAGTCTGATTTTAAAAACATGACATTAATTTTAAGGAAACAAATGTATATTTGTAAAGCCAAGTAGAATATACCATATTGACGTTAAAATGCAACGAAGGAAAAAGAAGACTTCCTGAAAATTATTTGAAACCTTATTTTCCTGCATACAGCAAGTATAAAAATACTGCAATTAGAAAGCAGTAAATTATTTAAAATTTAAGCATCTATCTTTCAATTTTCTGAAATTTTTACAATCAGATTACTTCCAAAATCTACTTAACTGTGAAACTATTTTATCCCAGTCATACACTCACTAATGAAAATATCCCTTCTCTGCCTTTTTCTATTCATGTCACTGAATTTAAATAGACTAAATGATATTACTTATTCATGGCAAGATGCACTTATGTAACCACATTATTATTTTAATTTGTTTATGCTGACAGTTTTAAGAGACATAAATTTAAAGAGCATTTAGCAAGTATTTTCATGGTTATCCAAATAGTTTATTAATTGACTGTATAATCTAACAACACATTTTGATTAGAATGGAATCAAATACTAAGTCACAGAAAGAACAACCAAAGAACTCATTTAATCACATCCAATTTTAGTGCGATTGGTTGACTTCTGGAGCTTTGTGTGGACCACATGTTTATGGAGAGTGGAAGTCTGTCACATAAGATAATTTGAAAATGTAACTGAAAGTAACAGTACAAAATGATTATCATGGTAATATATATACTTTGTTTTGATTCAATGACTTAATTTACTTTCTCTTTTAGAAATGTTGTTTTCATTAATGCATCTTAATATTTCAACTGTAAAGAATAAACCAGATGAATTTAAAATTGAAATTTCAGCCAGTCTCAACTCTATGGTGTCATTTTGATACAACTACATGATTTAGAAGAGTCAGGAAAATTTTTAAAGAAAAATCAGGAGAATGTACACTTTCTCTTATAATGGCCTCAGGAGCTATACTAAGTGGTGACTCTTCTCTCAGTGTAACTGTCTAATGAATGTGGCACACATGAAGGCTGACAATTTTTAGTATCCTTATGAATATTGGCATCATAATCTGTTGTTAGAGAGTCTGAAATTTATAACAAATGCAAAAATAGCTCTGGTCAAGCGTGAGGAAAGCGATGGTTATTTATACCTGGCAGGCATATTTTATTATAAAACAGTAGCTTACCTTTTTTGTTTTCTTAATTTATTATACAAAAATGCACCTGAAAACCAAAGTGCAAAATGGTTCTGTAATAAAGAAGTACTACTGAGTCCTTTTATCCAAATCTGTTTGATTGCTTATGTGTATGTGGCATGAATAGCAACCAAATCAATGACCCACTAAATTTTTGGCATTCTGATCAGTAAAAGAATGGTAACAGAATAATATTTAAATTACAGTCTCCAGAATATGCAACATTGGAAAACTGGAATATAGCCACTCTGGTATTTAGTATAAGTAGAAATAATAAACATTAAAATTTGTTAGGAAGAAAGAAATAATTTTTTTTGGTATGCCTGGTTTCCCTTGGAACAACTCACCACTGGGCTCTGAGTTATACAAGGAACAAAATGTTCCCTTCTAAAACACACACACACACACACACACATAACATACTGCAATTACAAATATTCTCATTGAAACACTCTTAGAATAACAAGCTCTTAGGTTTGCTATTCTGTGTACTGCCCCATTGAATGTAGAGGTGAGAAGAGCAATAGCCAGAATCATACAAATGCAACAATTTATACCACTTTGTTTATAATGTATATCATGTTCGTTTAAATTACAGTGCACTAGAATTTCATATCAAACTCGATTGGTTCATAATGCAATAGGTGAAAAGCTACTGTGACTATCTACAAAGCAGATTTTATAGTTGCCAGTGGATCCTAGACTCACATCTCAGAAAACTCTTCTCTTGTATTTTCATATAATTAAAATAATGTGCAGGTAGGGCTCTAATTAACACTACTTGGGTAACATGCCCTTGATTTTCCAGAGCCATCCAATGTCATTATTGGCAACATCCAATATTACCACGGATTTGGAATAGCAGCATGAGAGAACAGTTTCCCCCAAGAATATGATTCTAACTATCAGAAGAAGGTTTCAAATACTAAACTGAAAATGTCCATTATAAAGTATTTTTAAAAGAACAGTTGCTTTATTTATAATAACATTATTGAAATGAGTTAATTATCAAACAAAATCTTAAAGATCACACGTGTCTATGGGTGTTTGTATGTCTGTATACACACACAGAGATATACATCTATATGGCCCATTAAGTTTAGAAAGCAACTTTTCAAGCATTCTTTCATTTGATTATCCTCATTATCAAATATAGTTATAGGAGATAATTCTGCTCTAGAGATAATAGGTTCTTTGAGTTTATTAGGTGACTTAGTCAAGGTCACACTCCTTGAATAAGTCATATTTCTGCTCTAGAGATAATAGGTTCTTTGAGTTTATTAGGTGACTTATTCACGGTCACACACCTTAGGGAATAAGGCAGCTGAAGCTCAAACAAAGGTCTTCTGACTCCTCACTTATTATCTTATTATCCCTTCCTTCATACCATGCAAGGGAGAATATAGTGAAACCATTCAATCAATAAATTCATAAATACATGCATACATATATACATACATACATACCAGGGATTTGTTTAGTCATTTAACACAATTTCTTTCAATATAAAAATAAACATGTATTTCGTTTAGAAAAATATTGTTATGTTTTTATTTTTTGACAGGGATTATCTTCTAAATACTTCCCATATGTTACCACATCCAAACCTGACCTGCCTGTGATGATAAGAGAAGACTAGAAAAGGAAGCCTTGTCTTTTTATTATAAACATGGCTTCTGCTGCTGGGTACAAATGAAGAAAACCTTGGTATTTTGCTATTTATAGACAACAAAAGAAAAATTAATAAAGAATAATTTGGGGCATTAGGAAAATGTTAGTTGACTGTGCAAAAAAAAGTACAGATGTAATTATTTTGAACAGGACATGTCAAATAAACACTTCTTTTGAGTTAGAGGCCCATGTTTATCATCATAAAAAAGTGCAAAAATAGTTATGAATTAAAGTTAAAATCAGCATGCCTTTAAAGGCAGATACAACACTATTTTTATCAATACAAAAACATGTTACAGAATTGCACCAGACTGGTGAGTGTCAGATGATCAAGTCAATGAATTTTAGGAGCTAGAATCTCTCACAAATCTCTTTGAAATATTTTGGGGGTATAACATGGAATGACTAAAGTTGCAACTCTAAATGAATTGGCATATTTATCTCTCAACACTATGGCTGTGGAAAGTAGACCTCAGTTTTAGCAAGTATGGAGATAATGCACAGCACTCGAGTCTGTGTGTCGTGGGAGTTCTGGGAGAAGGCTCAGGTATTTCTAATTATCTGCCTAGATGAGAAGCACTGGCCACGTCACACACAGAGCACCCTGTTTATGACTACACTTGAATCCTCAGGACTCATTAGTTAGCTAATGATGCATTATGCCCAGAGTACTCTGAGTACTGGCATCACACTTGGTAGATGTAGGTTCCGGATTGGAGTGAACCTGAAACCTATATGTATTGTCCATATTAACTATTTAATCATTACATAGTTTGTACAGTTAATATACATGTTTAGCTACACATCATAAATGGGTAAGACACATAGGGTCAGTTGACAGATGATATAGCAAAATGGCCGACTGAGAAGATGACATTTGAACAGCAAACCTCAAAGAAATGAAAGAGTTTGAAGATACCTGGGTAAAGAGCATTCCAGGCAGAATTTATTTTGCACATTTGGAGAATGAAAAGAGGCCTGGAGTGCTGACACAGAGAGAAATAAGGGAGATCTGTGCGGAGATGAGGTCAAGGACAGAGCCATGGGCCAGATTATGTAGAGCCTTGTAGACTATTGAAAGGTCCTTGATGTTGACTCCGTAAATATTAACATAGAAGTCATCCAAACAGTTGTTCTAATTAAAATAAATATTTTATCCAGGGCACAGTTGGTCACTGAATAACTTAGTCACTGAGCAGGACTTTGGGTATTTAGTGACCAAAATGAGGTACACATTTTAAGTGTTCATCTTAAAAGCTATCAAGGAAAATTTTCATTAAACAGTAAAAGGGCTCTCCAAGTTACTCGTGAATTGTTCATCTGCAAAAACTAACGTGCTTTTTTTTTTTTTTTTTTTTTTTTTTGATAATCGTGCTGTTTGAGAAGGCTTATAGAAAACCACACAGAAATACAAGGATACAAGCAGGTAAACTATTGTTTTCCTTTGGACTTCTCATTACAATTACCTTGGTTGTCTAGGTCAGTGACAAACATACTCTTAAAAAAATCTTTCATATTAATGATGTTCAGACAATAAAAATGTTTCACTTCTATTCTTATTCATAGTGTTTTGTCTTCTTGGTTTTTGAATATTATTCAGAGAGAATGAAAGGTGATGGGTTAACAATTAAAATACCTCTACAGAAAGCAATTAGGAGGGGTAAACATCTATAAAAAGTATATATCACTAGAAAATAATGATTTAATGCTTTTCAATACCTTTCTCTAATATAAATGATCAGCAAACATTGTCCACAACTAGAAAGTTCAGAGGAATTATTTTTGGCAGAATGAAGCCTTTTACCAAATTGCTTTTCCTGATCTTTAAATATTTACATATCATGTGTATTATCAGCGTTCTCTAGGGGAACAGAACTAATAGGAGGTGTGTGTGTGTGTGTGTGTGTGTGTGTGTGTGTGTGTGTGTGTACATGCATATATAGAGAGATCTACCTTAAGGAATTAGCTCACACAACTGTGGAAGTTCTTAAGTGCAAAATTTGCAGTGTAGGTTGGCAAGCTGAAGACCCAGGGAAAAGTGTCAGTTGGAGACCAAAGGCAGTCGCCTGGCAGAATTAACTACTCACAGGGTAGGTTGGTCCTTTTCAGTTAAGCTCTCAAATGATTAGATGAGGCCCACTACATTATGGAGGATAATCAGCTTTACTCAAAGTCTGCTGATTTAAATGTTGATCTCATCTAAAAATACATTTACAATAACACCTTGAATAATGGTTGATCAAATATCTGGGTACTGTTGCCTAGCTAAGCTGACATAAAATGAGCCATCAAAGATGGGATGTAGTCCACTGTAGGTTTGGAGTGGGGTGTGTTTCTTTCAAAGGAGTGTGAGCGGTTCATCTCAGCAGAATAGTTGACAAAAATTTTAGATAAAATATATGCATATATAGTTTATTACATATGAAAACTTATTGAAACATTCTCAGTTTAATATGTTCAAAGTAAAAGATCTAAAAAAAAAAAAAATGTCCTTTATATATATCCAAACTTGACAGAAGAATAGTTTCATCCACTGCCTCCATTTCTTTAACATCACTCAGCACCTCACTACAGTCTCCCAGAACCACCTTCTCTGAAGTCACCATTGACCTTATGCTAATAGACCTTTTTCAGTCTTAGGGACTTTACAACTTCCTTCTTCTTGACACTCAACATTACCTTCTCAATGTCCAGGATCTTTTTCTTCTTTTTCATGGACTCTTTATTTTCTGATCATCCCAGTATTTTCCAGATTCTTTCCTCCCTCTACATAAACTCCAGAATCATTATCATTCACTTAGAATGATTTGAAAAAATATAAAAGTTTACTTTTCATCTCATGAAAACCCCCAGATATCTTTCAGGGTAATATGCAAGCTCTTTGCGTGGCGTCCCAGAGCCACTTGCGCAGATTCCGCTTCCCCTCTCTTCTGCTTTGCATGGCACAGAGAGCACATTATATCTTTGTGAAAACCGGGTTATCTCCCTCTTTTTTGTCTCATTACTTGTTTCATACTTGCTAACCATTGGCATGCCATCCTGTCCTCATCCGTAAGACTTAGTCATAGAAATGACTGTTATTTAAAAACACAGAAACATAAAGATGTTTTCTATACACAAAAAGTTTATAATCTAGACAACGTGAGACTTATAATAAAAAAAAAAATTAAAAACCTATCACTTTGAAATTTTATAGACAAGGATACCATTTTTTAGGGTAATTGGCCTGTTGATTTATCAGTATAAAAAAAATTAACTGGACTTATTTTTTTTAAATAGTGGACACAAGAAAATTATTTTTAAAATCTGTATTAGTACAATATTTAGTAATATTGTATTAACTGTGAAATGTTTTCCTGGATAACTGGAGTTAGATGACAAGAATTATGGAATTAATTGGTCACTTAGAATTATCAAGTCTGAATTATCCTATTATCGATAGGGAAAATAATAGTTAACAAATTGTGACTTAACCCAACTTTATGAGAACATAGGTACTCTGAGTATCACCATGGGCTGTTTCTGCTCTAAAATATGAACGAAGCGCAGACCAACTAATCTGAATCTTTGTGTAGAGTTTTAAACCTTTCATTTTTTAACAAGCATTCTGTAATATACTACAAAATGACCACAATTTCCCATTCTACCCTATAATCGTATTTTTGCATTGTGACTTGACAGCTTCTCCCATCAATATGTGCAGTCTATTTATTTATCCCTTGTATTTTGATGGGCTTTGTGACTTGCCTTGAACAACAGAATATGGAATAAATCGACTTGTGCCAGTTCTGAGCTTAGGACCCAGGAGGCCTTTCCCACTGCCATGTCTCACCACTGGAACTCTGCAAAGATGCTATGAAAACAAGCCTAAGCTAGCCTGTGGGATGATGGGAGACATGTGGCCTACTTGCCCTTTCTTCTCTGCCTACAGGGAACTAACAACATGTGAGTGAGGCCATCTTAGATTGGTCATGCTTTAGCCAATCCACCATGTGACTGACACATGAATTCAATAACATAGCTCAGTCATATATCGAAGAATTGCTGAGCTCAGCTCCATTACTTACAGAATCATAAGTTAAACAAATGGTTATTGCATTAAAACAGGCAATTTTAGGGTTCGTTTGTTTTGTTTTGTCCTTATATAGTAATAGATGCCTGATACACAGGTTATTTCTTATAAGTACTAAAAGTTTAGCATTCACTATTTTTTTGCTTTGTTGCCTCTCCAAAATGGATTTCTGAAAGATACCCAAAGTGGGACCCAAAGTTTAGAATATGAACAATTAATTGCAGAATAGAATTCTAAATAAAACTAAGCCACAATACATTGACATTTGAAAGAAAAAAAAAGCTATTTGTACACACATGTATTTACGGAGGATCTATTGGAAAATAAATTATAGGTTCAAATAAACACAGTACACTGTGGTGCTGGTTTTGCAAATTTAGTAATTTTAGTAGGATTAAATTTGATCTAAACCAGATATCAAACTATCAATTCCATTCTTGTAAATTAAATGTAACTTGTACTGCCAGAACATAATCAGAAAACTAGTTACTAAGCTTTCTTTACTTGTTAACTAAACTGTAAAGTTTTCCTAAAAGCTCTCAAGGATAATTTTATATCAGAAGCCAGCCAGGACACAATTAAAATTGTATGTACACTTATGCTGACAGTTGTCAGAAAATGCCTTGAGAACTTAACGTACATTTGTTCTCTGTAAGAGTAATTAATACCCATTCCCCAAAGTGTATTTCATATACAAAAGGAACTGAAGGCTCCCTTTGGGTAGAATATAACTGTGTCATACCTTAGATATACTTAGACCATTAATGTTAATTAAAATTCAGTTTGTATCAGTGATAAACTAAGGAATCATTAAAGGTCATGACTTTGTTCTTAATTGTTTGGATTATTGTTTTTATTTAATTAGATGAGCTTAATGAGTCTTTGGTTGCAGCGTGGCTCTGAATTGAGTAACACACTTTGAAAGTATCTTTGACAGCCTTGACTGGTCATTGTTACTCTAGTGGAAGTAACTTATTGTACTCTACACACAACAGATTAGGTCAGTTAATTCTCTTGGAAAAAAATAAATTGAATGGAAATGGAGTTTTGACTACATTCAACAGAATTCAATTCAATTCAACTAATGTGGTATTTTAAACATACACAATTGAAGAAGAATCCCTGCTTCCTTGAAAGTGTAAATGACAGTCTAATCCATTCCACCACTTTTCCTACCACGTAAGACTTTAAAGAGAAGTGTCAAAATGGGGCATTTCCTTTATAAATAGAGGCTTAAGAATCTCTTATACTTAACACAAGTCACTTAAAATTTCTCTGTGGAGGCTTCATTATTATTTATTTATCTATTTATTTATTTTCAAAAGTAGTGTGAGGAAAATGGAGAAAGCTCCAATGGTTAATTGTAATGAGGGTACATTAGTGTCTTATGAATGTCATACTAAATTACCACAAACTGATTGGTATATAAAAACAATAATTTATTTTCTCACAGTCTGGAGGCTGGAAGTCTAAAACTGAGGTGTCAGCAGGGCCATACTCCCTCTGAAGTCACTAGGGAAGGATTTTTCCTTGCCTCTTCCAATTTCTGGTGGCTTCTGGAGTACCTTGGCTTCTGGCAAAATAACTTCAATCTCTGTTTTCATTGTTATGTAACTATCTTCCCTGTGTATTTCCGTGTCTTCACATATTCTCCTGTTTCCCTCTCTCCTCTTTTACAAGGTCAGCAATCACTGTATTTAGACCCATCTTAATCTAACATGACTTCATCTTAACCAATTACATCAGCAAATAAACTATTTCCAAATAAGGTCACATTCTGAGGTTCCAAAGGAACATAAATTAGGAAGGATATTATTCAAATCCACTATAAAGTTAGTACTCATTTATAGACAAAACTCAGAGAGAACTAGGAAAAATGGGCTCACATATCTACTTGAATCAGCTCATCAGAGAACCTCACTGGCATTTTCCTTACCTGTAAATTGATAGGCTTGGAATATATATATATATATATATATATATATATATATATATATATATATATATATATCATTCTTGCTACAATAGTTGTTTTTGTTTGTTTTTTTAGTAGTTACAGAATTACATTAATTAACAAGTGAAAAGATAAATTTGTATAATATAAATCCTTATATTGTATATAATATATATAAATCCTTATATTAAAATTATAATTTTCCTCATTACCTTGTTTATCTTATTTCTTATTCCTATTCTTTTGTGTTTGCTCCCTTCTTCTTCATTAAATTTTCAAGTCCTTATATAAATATTTGTTCATTCCACCATTTTTCGGTTTTCAAGTCATATCCCCCTTTATTCATTAATTAAAATTAATTAATTATTTTATGTTTCCTCAATTATTTGGATTCAATTACTCTTTTCAATTTCTCAAGTTAAATGAGCAGCTGTTATTGTTAATTTTTTTTTTTTTTTTTTTTTTACTTATTAGTGTAATGATTTAAGGTTTCTAGACTGGATTTACTTTAAATATGCTTATAGCATATATGTGTATGTGGGTATATACGAGGTCTGACAATTGTGTTTGCGAACATGTTGCAACGATGTTGCTAAACTTTTTTGATATCAGAGGGATGATTGATTGTGAATTTGTACCAAATGGACAAACAGTTAATCAAGTTTACTATTTGGAAGTGCTGAAAATTCTGTGTGAGAAATTTAGATGACCTGAACTTTTTGCCAACAATTCATGGCTCTTGCATCACGACACTGCACCAGTTCAC
This sequence comes from Rhinolophus sinicus, assembly GCF_057876585.1. NCBI lineage: Eukaryota > Metazoa > Chordata > Mammalia > Chiroptera > Rhinolophidae > Rhinolophus > Rhinolophus sinicus. Next base: position 173,486,991 of record NC_142516.1, on the reverse strand, counting down.
GCGGCACTATCTGTTAGGGAGTTTTCAGCCAGTAAACAAACAACTCTATTGGAGCACCCTCCCTACTCACCTGATCCGGCCTCCAATGACTTCTTTCTTTACCCAACGATAAAAGAAATATTGAAAGGAAGACATTTTGATGACATTCAGGACATCTAGGGTAATACGATGACAGCTCTGATGGCCATTCCAGAAAGAGTCCCAAAATTACTTTGAAGGGAGACTAGGCACTAGCATCAATGCATAGCTCTCCAAGGGGAGTACTTCAAAGGTGATCGTAGTGATATTCAGCAATGAGGTATGGAGCACTTTTTCTAGAATGAGTTTGTCAAGTGAATTGTCAGACCTTGTGTGTGTTTATATAGTCACTTACTGATTAATTAATTCACAATTACCTGGTTTATATGCAAATATCTTTCTAGTTTTTCAACAATTAATAATCATGCTATTGGTATTATAAAAGGGGATTAAAATTTGCTTAAACAATACAGATATTTTTCTTGTTCCTAGACAATTTTTCTTGTCAACAGTAGAGTTTTAACTGATTTTAAGTAATGTTGTGGATAGGCATCAATTTTTGTCTGTAATATATTTAAATATAAACTTTAATTATAGTCCATGATTATCTTAGTTTTGTATACCCAGTGCCAAATAATGTTCCTGCTACATAGTAGGCTTTCAATAATAAATATTTTCATTTCGTTCTTGTATCTAATTTATGTATAGTGAAATGGAATAAAGGTGATAAACAAATGATGTCTGTGAAAAGCACAGCAGTGAAGAAAGTATTAAAAAAAATTGTTTATTATCGAGCAGATACATCCATATAAAGGAAGTAAAATAATGAATACATTATTATACACTATGGGATTGTTATTCATAAAATACTTTGATTTTTAAAAATTTTGTTAACTCAATGAAATTAGAGAATTTTTACACAATTGAAATTTTCATTTTACATATTCCTAGTGCTCCTCAAATGACCGACCTGGTTATCTACCCTCTCCCTATGAAGACTCTTTTCCGGGGGTATGATAACCAGGTTGCATGTGGAATTTGATTTGAGTTTAATAAATATACAAAGTTACCATTTATATATCAATCAATGGTTTTCATCATTTCCTAAAATGTTTTCTACAGAATGCTTGTTCTATGAGATTGATTGATTTTAGAATAGAGGTTCTCTGGTGAAATATGTTTACATAATGCATTTTCCTCTGGAAGATTTACAATGCAGAATAATAGACTGGAAGGTATTCACAGTATTTCATTAAACCAAGAATTTGCAAATTTACTCAAGTGTGTAATTATGGATTAAATACATTGTTATAAACCAATTAAATAAATGAAAAACACATACATAGAGACATATATCTCTATGTGTGAACGTATATATGCATAAGAGGTCAGACAATTCAATTCACGTACTCATCCTAAAAAAAAGTGCTCCATACCTCATTACTACAGTCATGTTCAAAGTACTCCCCTTGGGAAGCTATGCACCGATGCCAGAGCCTAGTCCACCCTTCAAAGCAATTTTGGAACTCTTTTCCTGGAATGGTTATCAGAGCTGTCATAGTATTACCCTTGATGTCCTGAATGTCATCAAAATGTCTTCCCTTCAATATTTCCTTTATCTTCGGGTAAAAAAAGAAGTCACTGAGGGTCAGATCAGGTGAACAGGAAGGGAGTTACAATACAGTTATTTCTTTACTGGCTAAAAACTCCCTCACAGACAGTGCTGTGTGAGCTGGTGCATTTTTATGATGCAAGAGCCATGAATTGCTAGCAAAAAGTTCAGGTCATCTAACTTTTCCATGCAGCGTTTTCAGCCCTTCCAAATAGTAAACTTGGCTAACTCTTTGTCCATTTGGTACAAGTTCATAATGAATAATCCCTCTGGTATCAAAAAAGGTTAGCAACATCGTTGCAACAAGTTTGCGAATGCAATTGTCAAACCTCCTGTATGTGTATCCTAAACCAGTTTTACAAAGAACATACCACAGTGGGCACACTGACCCAAAGGATACTTTAGCAGGAAAGGTTTTAAAGGTAGTTGACAAATCAAATTAAATTTTGTAAGAGTTTGATGATCACAAATTTGTTCCAAATTTTACGTATATATTGGGTGGTGCATATAAAGGTAATTTTCTTGGTTACATGATGCTAATCAAAGAAAATAATAAAGGACTTCGGGAAATGCCATTTAAGATTCATGGATATAATAATACTATTTTTTCTTGAGATTTTTTTAGAAAAAAACTAATTGTAATAACCTTAATTAAAAAGGGAAAAAAGAAAGAAAAACAAATTTTCATTTAAAAATTTGCCTTCTATATTTAGCAAAGAGCAGCCATAATTGAAACTAGAGAATCTATAATTCAAAACCATTTTTGAGTGTAAGGCACAGGGATATCATCAACAGAGCAGCCTTTAACTCTTTCATTTTGAGTTATTGTTATGTGCAATCTGTATTCTCATCTGTTTACTATTGGGAAATTTGGTTTTGTATTTGTATCGCATAACAACTGTTAAATGACTAAAGCTTAAGGGGTGAGTTTTTAAAAATAGAATTTTATGCAAAGTTTATAAAAATCTTAGTAATAGAATCTAAAATTCTGTTGGTCATTCTACATCAAAATTATACAAAAGTATTAATATTTGATAAGACTTCTCTCAAAGAAATGAGGCACAGAGACATCTTGTTTTTCTTCAACATTTGGTCCTCCCTTGTTCCATAGACATAATACATTTTGCATGTGGCCACCACAATATATTTTTCAACCTGCCTTGAGACTAAATACTGGGTAACGGTTTGTAAATACAAGATCAACAGGGTGTTTTGGGTCTCTTCTTCATCCCCTCCATCATCCTCTTGCCTGGGTTTTAGAGCTGCTGTCTTGGACCTTAAGTTAGAGACAGTACATGGTGAAACAACAAGTTAAAATAATCCAGTGTTGCTGATTGCACAAAGCTCCAAACCATCCCTAAACTTTTATATAAGCAACAATACGTTATTCTTTTCCTAATGCCACATGCTATTTTGGGTTCTGGGTCTTTTGCTGCTAAACCTTATCTTAACTAATGCAGAATTGTTGGAGGGAAGAGGGATGATGCTGACTAAATAGCCTGGCATTTTTATCAAAGAACAGTCATTCTTTACCTTTTAAGTGATTCACGGAACACACTAGAGAGACATTGTATACTGAATGTTTACGACATTACAAATGATACTCTAGACTAATATCCCTGATTTCTCTACTACAACTTGTTTGATTAGCCCCTTGACACTATTTTCAATGGAGGGAAGGAAACAAATAATTCATGACATTTTCAGAAATGTGGCTAATCTACTTTCACAAGCTTGTCAGCTGGGGTTTCAATCTCAGGGTGACTCTGCAGTTATGTATTATTATTATTTTATTATTATTATTATTTTAATTTTTCATTTTCTAAGGGAAGGAGAGCTTTTCTAGTAACTAATCCTTCCCTTCATGTTGGCCAACAGTGTCTTTCCCTTGACTTGATGTGTAAATTTCCTGAAATGACCTTGAAATTAAGATCCCAAAGGACTATATCCTACTTATGCACTCTCTGTCAAAGGAAAACTAGATGGTAATTTTTTACAGTGACAGACTAGAAGCACAATGCATCTCACTGCAGAAAAGATAAGAGAATATGATTCATAACATCATAGCATTTGTGTGATTCATAGCATTCATAGCTCACCAAGTGAAGAAAAGCACCTGGAATCATGTGACCATCTGCTGCTCCCTGTCTCTCCATAAGAAAAAAGTTACAAAGAAGGTGGTGACAAAGGGGAAAACTGAGAGGGCCAAGGTAATAGGAAATAAGAGTTCTAAAACACAAGTAAAATTTAAGGCATCCTCATAATGACAGCTAATCAATTTTTAAAAAGTTCTCCATATATTCTAGTACTCTACCCGAGAGTGCAAACATAGACACTGATGCCCTAATGATATAGAAAAATGAAGTTCTTTAGTAGAACTCAGTGTCAAGTAGAAACAATTGTTGGTTAATTTAAACTCCAAGGTTATGAGCTATTGATGCACATTTGTTATAAGAAATTCTTCATTTTTTGCGTTGCAAAGAGTGTGAAACAATTCTTCATCTTACAAAGTGAAGCAAAAACATGTATCATACAATATAGGAATCCAGAGGCCAAATAACCTATACCTGCTTTATTCAGTTTTATGAATGAAAAAAAAATGTATTTTATATGGAGATTTTATCCTAATGAGTCAAAACTCTGATTCCTCTATTACCTATTGCTGAATATTAAATGTAAAATGAACCCATTTATAAACAGGCCGGACACAAGAATATTGCTTATCACATTATAATTGTCAGTCCCCATGAAGTTACCTCTCTAGCCCACCAAAGAACCCATGTGTGTTTTCTTTATAATGACTGTTAACCCTACCCACTTTCTCCACCCCAACCTAGTTTGATGCACATTTTGACCAGATATCTTTCCCTAGACAGTCCATGTTGGATAAGTTAAATAGATTAATGTGAAATTCTCACTAATTTAGATCTGTGACTCAAGTTTATACAGCATATGCACTAAATTGTAGCATGTAAAGTTGATGTGTAGGACATCTTTATACACTACTTCAATCAGGACAAAAACTGCCGAAAAAGAGAGAGAACACTTCTGTGGAAATTAGAGTGGGTTACTTTTGTCGAGATGGCGTGCATGGGAGAAAAAATAATCAAACAAAAAAAACCTGACCCTCAATAAAAATGTGATTTGGGCTAATGCCAGGGGCCTACACAAGCAATTCTGTGTTCAATCCTTTAAACTTTTATGAAACTCACAAAAGGAATGCCTTACTAATACCAATTTTCTCCTGTATATAAAAAATATATACAAGTATATGCATAACGTGGACATTTTCTTTCCTCTACACTTTGATAATATCCCCATTTTTATTCATTTTGGAGACTTTCTTACTTCCATTATAATCATAAAAATTCAGAGGAACTATTTAATTTTAGTTTCATAAAGTAAATTTCTATACAATGAGGAAACATCAATGGGTGCTATAATTATTCCACTCCATTCACTTAGAGTTTATACAGCTTCTATCGCGGTTTCTGAGCATTCTGTCTTTTAATTGTTGAAATACTCTTTAGTTCTAAATTGCTCCCTATATCAAAGCTCCTGAGATGCATAAGCTATGTCAAAAGGACATTTCAGACAAAGAAATGGTTAGTCCACGACAGACTGGGGAGAACACACCATTGTTTATAACACTGTTCTGTATTTTAGGACCTTAATAACCTTTCTAGAGAAGCTGAGCCAATTGCTAATCAATAGTAATTACTTTTTTTTTTTCTAACCACCTACAAAAGTACTCTTTAACCCCTAAAAGTAAGTTTTTAGAAAACCACACACTTATAGTCTAGACATTAAATATGTAGTTATACCTCCAGTTTTGATTCAATGAGTTATCTGTTGTAAATATATAGCAGAGACATTTTCAGCAAACAAAAGTCAAACAAGATCTTTTTCAGGAAGGTAGTTCTAAAAATCTTACTTTTTTGAAAGAATAAAGAAATAAAACACTTCTAATAAGCCTCAAAATTTTGTTGAATAAGGGCATAAATATAGTGTGTATATATATATATATATATAATATTTTATATATAATAAATTATTGCTTCTAAACTCAAATGAATTAATGGTTAAAATCCATGTAGCTTCTTTCAAAAAAGTAAAGTCTGATAACTAAATTTTATGTTGGACATTTCTGTTGCCTTACAGAAGAAAATTGCTTAGGTATGGGATTTTATTTAATAGTTATAGGACTGTCAGGAAGGTGGATAGCAATAAGAAAATCTAGAACTTCAAAATGAAAAAGTTACTAAAGATTAATAGTAAATCTGGAGGAGAAACAAACAACATATTACCAAATGAATGGTGAATATCAAATTTAAATTAAATGATGGCCTTAGAGAAACATGAATAAGATACACAAAATAAAGTAGATTTATGTGTCAATTTTTAAAAAGGCTGCCTCTATTCCAACTTTATGCTAGTCCATGTACTTGCATTAGAGATACGAGAGTTATTTCACAGAAACAACAGGGCACTTCTCTCAAGTTTTTTTGTTTATTTGTTTTTATAGATTCTCTAATATAATTAACAGAATTACTGGGTCATTTATGCCATAAACCTATGTAGCAACTTTAAACTTCTTTGTTTCTTTTTATCATCCAAATGCTGGCCAAAGTCAGAAAAAAAAAATTATATGAAATTGTATTTTTTTCAGTTTTTCTTACCTTTCATACTTGCCTACATCAAATTTGCATTATTTCTTTTAATCTCCCCACCTGAAACTATCTGATGTTCTCTTTACATAATAAAGTACCAATTAGTTGTACTATTCTAACAGTTACAATAATCAACCTGCACTGAAGTTTTTCATTGACACACTGATGTTCTTTATTACTCTGGTAGAGCTAGAAGGAAAGATCCATGGCATATTTATTTCATTAGCCTCCATCATCTAAAACAATGTATGAGCTGAATAAACTTAGACTCATTCTGAACATAGGTTACCAACACTGAGCTTTGATCGTAACTAAAACACATTGTAAATTTATTCATTGATTAAAATGAATTTATTCATTTAACTAAAATAGTTAAATCGACAAGATATATAGTCCTTAAATATATCATTTGTTTTTAATTGTAGGAAGTGGTAACTTCAATTTATACATATATATTATATGAATAAATATTATATATGTATATACATAGATGGGTATGTGTATAGATAGAATATTTAAGATATATGTATATATCTATATATATGTATGTGTATATATATATATATATATAGATATATATATCTAGATCTATATCTATATCTATATCTATATATATATATTTGGTTTGTTTTTCTCTGGCATTATAAGTATAAGACATGGGTACTGGAGAAAACTGCCTACAATAATAAAAGCAGTTTGCCACTCAAGTATTAAGGTATAACCTCTGTTTATCAGTGTGAAAAGGTGATTTACTTTTGGGTGGATTTTCGTCAAAGAAATAAACAGTTATTTTCAATTTCTATGTATAAAATATGTTACAACATTCAAAAACAGCAGAACTCAATCTTTTTCTTCACTGATAGTAAAACATTTCATAATTTTAAAAGCAAAATTTGAGCTTTAGATAAATCTATGTGATAAAATCAAGTTTTATCAAATTTTGTATGAATTGCTATTAAAACAATAAAATAGAAAAATCCTTAAATTTTTAAAGTGGTTTGTAATATAAAACTTGAGACTGAGGTAATTAGATGAATATGTTTGAAAACTGAGCCTGAGAAAGTAACATAAAAATCATAAAAATAGTCTAGTAAGATGTTTAAGTAAGTTAAAAACTGTCTTCTTTGAGGAACTGGCCCATAATTTCTTCAAAAACTCTAGAGATTTTCTGACCTTGAATCTTCTCTGGGACGATGAATTGTAGCAAAGATAATTCTTTCTGTTAGGAAAAACTTCACTCTCTTCCAGTTTTTCACTTACTCTTATCCTTGACATGTAAGGGACTACATGGAATATTAAGAAACTCCTCAATTTAACATAGAGAACACGTCAGATGACCCTGCCTAACTGCAAAGGATTGGAGAAATATAAAGAAGCAGATGGGGCCCGCCCGGTGGCTCATGTGGTTGGAGCTCCGTGCTCCTACCTCCCAAGGCTGCCTGTTCGATTCCCACATGTGCCAGTGGGCTTTCAATCTCAAGGTTGCCAGTTCGATTCCTCAAGTTCCACAAGGGATGGTGAGCTGTGTCCCAATCTACAAGTAACGGCAACTGGAACTGGAGCTGAGCTGCGCCCTCCACAACTAAGACTGAAAGGACAACAACTTGAAGCTGAATGGCACACTATACAACTAAGATCGAAAGGACAACAACTTGACATGGAAAAAAACAACAACAAAAAACAGATGGATTTTTTTTCATGTCACTATTTTCATAGTAACACTCAATAGTTGATATGTTGTAAATTGTATTGAAACATGCTGATTAAATTGACTAGTAAATTATTTTTTAATGAAGCTTGCCTGAAGTACATAATTTAATCACGAAAATTTAAAAGTATAATAGAAAAAACTGTAAATTATAGTTTTACATTGTTTTACTCAGGCTTCTATTGTGGCAAACTCTAAACGTACATTTTTTGGTAAGGAAAAAAAAAACATTCCACAATGTTTCTCTGAAATAACAGAGCATATTTTTTTTTCATAACAAAAAAGGCAACCATGAAGTAGGAAGAACAAAACCCATGAACCTAACTGTGTGACAGGTAAAACTAGAAAAGCAGCTATGTTTTGTTATTTAAAATCAATATTTTAGAGCTTTCCTTCTTCAAGAAGATAAAGGAGTTATCAGAGCTAATGGCTGAGGTGAATGCTTAGCACTGTTTTAACAGATTACAGGTCGATTTTAATTTTGCTTTACAAATTACAAAGGAGCCCATCAATAAGATTATGGACAAGGAGAGACACCCAAATACTGCTGAGAAAGTAGTCTACCCTTTCAAGTTCAAATAGATTAGTGAAAAATATAAAGAGAAAAAAATTGCCAGCAGGCATGGAAAAGAAATGTATTTTTGTTTGTGCATAAACTATGCAAAACTCTTCCTGACATAATTACTCTGTGATAAAAACTGATAATTATTTATCAGAAAAATTTGGTTAGAAGTTTAGAAGAATTTCCTGGGTTAATCCAAAAAGGTCACATTGAAAATTCTTTAAATATACAAAATTATCACTAAACAAAATATTCATAGAGACTTTTAATAAGTAATACTAAGTGTAGTCTATTTTATAAATTTATGTTTTAGGACTGCTTTATTATTAAGGACATATCTTTCACGGAAAATTAGAAAACATCAGAGAAACATAATCTTCTCATCTACTCATAAATATAGAAATCACCATGTGCATTATTACACAATGATTTATATTGTATTCCTTTTACTGTACTGGAACCATCATTTTCCCTCTGCACTAATTATCATAGAATTACCCCAATAAATTTGGTAGGCATTTTTAATAACAAAAGGAAAATCTAAAGAAAAAAATGTAGTCTAATACAATACGATAAATGTTCATAAGTTTATAGAGTGCTGTTATACTTAAAGTTAAGATTATAACCAGAGTGTGGAAGAATTATTCTAAGAAAAGTATCATCAGATAGGTAGGTAGATAGAAAGATAGATAGATAGATGATAGATAGATAGATAGAGATAGATAGATAGATAGATAGATAGATAGATAGAAGACTATGTATCCAGACTGTGATTAAATTGTATACAAGGTCAGTGTCAGAAACATGATCAAATTATGGACAAAGAAAAGAAGTAAATGATAGTAAGCCAGCCATACCACTATTTCTTTCACTTGTATTATTAAATAGTACCATTACTACATGAAAGTAGGTGTAAGTAAAAACACTCTGCTTTCAGAAATCACTTTACATACTATCACACAAATTTTTACTTAAAAAAAAAAAAAAAAAAAAAAAGCCTTTTATGACATGAAAAATTTAGCATAGTCAAAAGAGAGGTTGAAATTCTGTCGTGCGGCTGCCCTGTGAGGGAGTGCAGGGGAGGCGATACTGCACTGGACTCCTATCTATGCTCTTCTGAAGTCATTTCAGAGAGCCGCTGTTGAGATTCCATTATCTGCAAAGTACACAGAAAGATGTCTCACAAGGGGAGAGTTAAAGACTTGCTGAGGAAGAAAATACCCCCAAAGCCCTCTTTGGCACAGACAGATAAAAAAAAAATAAAAAAATAAAAAAAATAAAAAACCTTTCTTCACTCCCTGGAACTTTTAGAAAGTTCCCCAGTACACATTCAGTTCCTCTGGAGCAACTGCGGAAGTCAGCGCCTCAAGCAGAGAGGGCAGGCGCTCACAGTAACAGAGCTCAGTGATGCAAAGGATGGGCTGCGTCTGGAAAATGCTGGATTCCCCTCAGACCACTCTGGATGCAGTCAGCCAGAAGCTCAAATTTGGTTCTCAAGACTCCTTAGGGCAAAGGTTCAAATGGCTTATTCTATAAGTTGTTCCTAGGATTGTTTTCAGTTGTAATTAAGGGAACTGAAATTCTGTAAGCCAAATGGAAGACTGTCAATGAAGTGAGACATAATTACCTGGTGGTAGTTGAGAGTTCTTAATTTGTGCTTCAGCGATAAAAGCTGACAAGGGCAGAGTTTTGAGGACTTGAGCAGTGGGGTCAGAAGGAATCATTAAAAGGCCTGGAGTGGAAACTCTGCACTTAGTTACTATTGTGCAGTGGTTCTGAATCCTGCCTGGTGTTTCCATCAGCCAGATTTATCTTTGATCACAACCAGGAGGGATTTGTCAGGAGAGTAAAGAATAAAACATCTAACTCTTTACTAACTAACTCACAATCTGGTAAAACTATTCACGTATTCACGTTCCTGGTATCTGGTAGTCTTGGTAATCTAGGAAAAAACTGTGTAAATGAATAAGCTGCTAGGAACTCATATTTCTTGAACCCCTCTTTCCTATGCCCATCATTTAGGAAAATTTACTTTTTATAGTGTATTAGCAGACACAGTGTGCTTGCTATATGACCAATATTTTATTATATGTTGTGTCATTTAATCTTACAAATCTCTTGACAGACATTATCTCTACTTTAATATTATGAAACTGGATTTCATAGAAGTAACCACTTGATGCCAAATAACGGAAAGGGTGAATCAGAATCTAAATGGAGGTTAACCTGAGGCCAAGCCCTTTCTCTTTTCATTTTGCCATGCTACATCTTCAGTTACTTTAACAGACACAGCTAAGGATCATCATATTTTCATATATAAGAGGGCAACCGAAATTAAAACTTAGTAGTATCAAGCTTATTCAGTCCCAAAATCATTGTTTTTCTTCAACATTAGGAAAGGCAGTCTCATGCATGCCATCTTTTGACCCATGTGCATCTAAGAATGGGCCTTGGGCCTGTAACATTTCCTTATGGAGACACAAAGACCCCTCCCAGCCTGTGCTAACCTTATCATGTCATTTAGGAATATCTTTCATTCTTCTGCACTTGATGTATGCCCCCCTTCTTTAAGCACATGAGTCAGTGGTCCTCAGGCATGCCTTGAGCTCTGTGTATTTCAGACCACATGCTGGTGGTGATGAGGGGGGCAGGTTGGAGTCCATCCACTACAGCATGAAGTAGGAGGGGTGTAGCTACATTGCCCTCATGGGCTACACAGTGGACCCACAGGCCATGAGGGACTGACTCATCATAAAGAGCTGGATCTTGTGCGTGCTCTCCTTTTTTTGCTGTAGGTAAAAGCAGTACCACTTGAGCCTAGTTGCATGTTTTTTGTTCTTATAACATTGAATTATGCAGTGGTCTCATCTCCGGGTGGCACTTCATCTGCCTTTTAATCTTGGTCTGATACCCAGTGAATAGTGAAACACTTAACCTTGGCTATCATAGTAGGGAATTATGTAAATTCAAATAAATGGTCAATTAATAAATTTGGCTGCAGGCTAATTTTGTATTGCCAACTTAAAAGTGAGGATTTAACTCAAAATTTCTTTGTCTTCGGACCATAACTTAAAGTACTCTTTTTTTTTTTAAGGCCACCTTACCTAACTTCTACTTTGTCTGAACACTACCACAGTCATTGCCACAATTCTACTGCTGCCAGTCGCCTCTCCACTCCACCTACCGAAACATAATCCAACATCAGTGCAGAAGTCAAGGACCATGCAGTTTAGGAACGGCATGAATCATGTGAAGCATTAGTTAAGTATAAAATGTATTTAAAAAGAAAAAAAAAATATCCAAACACAATAAAATATAAATATATTATCACTGATGACATCATCATCCCTGATATATTTTTTCCTGATCCCGGCATTAGGCTTCTGTGTTTTCCACATCATTAAACCTTTAAAGAGTTCCTCATTTTAGACACAAAGAGATATCAGTAAAGTAGATGCACAAAACGCATGAGTGATCAGTCTCCCTTGAGTGAGTATATGGAGAATTGTGAAACTAAGTCAGAAGGACTCAGGGGAACATCCCAAGTGAGAGAGAATAAAACACAATTAGCAGTTCATGGTTACACTTCTCACTGACATTAAAATTTGGGGTATATGTGTATGTATACCCGTGTACCTGAAATTATATATATATATATATATATATATATATATATATATATACCCACACATACATATACATATATACATATATGCATATATATACATACATATATATATATAGCAAACACATATGCTTGTATGTATTTTGTATACAGTAATACCCTAAACAAAATTAGTTTAACACGTCCTCTAAAAGCTTTCTGTTCTAGTTGAATTCTTTGAGGTTGGCAAAGTTTATTTAACATCTGTGAATCTTGCTGGACGCCCTTCAGGCCTGAGGGATTAGATATCAGAGAATGACGTCTTGACTGATATATGTTCCTCTACCTTAGCCAAAGTAGAACTCTTCTTGATTCTTCCCAGCACTCCCTGTGTAAACCTGTCCTTGTCCTGTTTCCATTTCTCAGTTCTCTTAATATCATCACTATCTACCCAGTCATGAGGCCAGAAACCTAGGGGTCAACCTTCTTTTGTCTTCCATATCCCTCCCCACAAATTCAGTCTCTTGGCGCTGCCTCCAAAACAAATCTCGTGCATCCACATAGCGTCTGTGTCTTCACTCCTATTACCTTAAACCCAAACCACCAGTTCCTACCTGGGCTCCTGCTGTATCCTCCCAAGTCCTCCCCCTGCTTCTGAAAACCTACCTTTACACTGAACCAGAGTGATCCAAATTATAAACAAGAGCTTGTAGCTCTCCTGCTTTAAACCTCACTGTCTTCTCCTTGTGCTTAACATAAAACCTGAACTCCTTATTTTCAGACCAATATGCTGTGTGATCTGTTATCCATTACTCTCGTCTCCCACCATGATCAGTCCCACCCACGAGGTTCTACCTCAGTGGTCCCCCTTCTGCTCTTCAAGGGAAAAGCCCATTCAATCCTCCAGCCATTGACACAGATCTTTTATGAAATGCCTTTTGCCAAAACAATTGCCCCACCCTTGACAGCTTTCTCTTTGCAAGTCTGGGCTTAGTGGTTATCTTAGAGAGGAATTCCTTCTCTAGTCATTCTAGATTAGCAGCCTGACCATCTACCAACCCCTCTTTTTGAATCACTCTATCCAGTTTTATTTTCATCAAAATACTTTCTGCAACTGAAATACTATATGTGTATGTGTGTGTGTGTGTGTGTGTGTGTGTGTATGTGTGTGTGTGTGTGTATTATTAATTTATTGTTTCTACCCATCCTCACCTCAGTCCTTTGTAAAAGGCATCCATAATCTGCCATTGCCCATTGGATTCCCAGGGCCTAAAATGTGCCTGGCACGAAGTCCACGCTTAAGAAACAACTGTGGGATGAATTAAAGGGCTTTGTTGCTGAAATAAACCAGACAGATAGAATCTTAAATAGAGCAGGCAGATCTAAAAGGAACAATGACATTCACATCCTGTTTCAATAATTTTATGAGAAATTTTGATGCTCTCTCACCAATGCCTTGGCAAAGATTTTTAAACATGGTTTTTAAATATGGCAAAAAAGATAAAGAAGTATGAGGATTACCACATTTGATGTCACTGAAATGACAAATAATGTCTTCTGAAAGTGCAAGATATCTTCTAGTCTTTGAAGTTACTATATTTGTCCAAAAAATTCCATCTAGTTGCTTAAATACCAACACATTTTACATTTTTCTTGATGCACAGTCCATAGGAAGTTCTCTTACAAGTGATTTTTTTCACATCTTTCATCCATCTCAGAAATGCAAATAAAAAAAATTAAACACACTCAGATACATCATGTACATAATGTATGTTTTTAAAATTTTTGATACCCCAAGGATATTTTTTGTGTCCATAAATCAATAAAAGGATTATACTCATCCACACAGATGTAACCTCCTTTTCCTCTGATCGACATCAAGTGGAGAATATTCTTCCCTTAGGAAGCTATACAGCTATCATAGCATCTCACAAAATTTGCACATATTCTTTTAACTGTTTCAGATCTATAAATGTACATTCTGTATACCATATACTCAGTCATATTTGGCTGGAGCTACCATGCTAGATAAATCATTTTGTTGGTAAATTATGTCTTGAAATTGGAAACTCACATTGATCCAAGCTCTGATGTACAATATTTTCACCCTTGTATTGAGAACGTAACAGCATGAAAACAAACAGTAAATACAAATCAAGTGTAGAAGAATAATTATCTAGTTTTGTGACAGATGTTGTTCTTTTGTTGTATTGAAAGGATGTGCCCATCAAGATTCACAGGATAGGATAAAGGGAAACTGTATGAGAAGCCTAGAAAGTGCAGTGAAACCAATTCCTGGAATTAACTTTCTCAGTCCGGGGTTCACAGAAACTGGGAAGAGTGGCCAATTTTGACAGAATAGCTGTCAGTGTTAGTACAGAGAAACCTTCAAGCTTATCTCCATCTGAATTTCACACTTTGCTGTACAACTCTCAAGTAGTTAGTGATCTCATCTTCAGGCCCTCCTGTCATTCAACATTTTCATACTCAACTATAAGATTTCTTTTTGTGCTAAATGTTATTTTATGAAAGCACACCCATGTCTTGAGAAAAGCTACTTCCAGACCCAGGTTCCTGAAGAAAATATACAGACATTTCCATATATTCCTGCATATTTAGTGACCGATGAGAAAATAAGTAAAAGCGGAAATCTATTCCTTCTTTCAAAATTTGGCCACATATTTCCTCTGGTTGGGAGAGATGCTCAGATGGTAGAAAATAGTGACAAAAACCTAAGCCAAAATGAAGAAGCCCTCCTCTGCTCTGTCTGGGAGAAGAAATTCTTGGTTTTTGTGATAGTTGTTTTGTTTCAGGAGGTAGAAGGGAGAAAGGAAAGCAAAGAAGGGAAGGATTTGGAGAAGATACAAAAAGGGAGTGTGAGACTCAGGCTTCAGGGTAGAGCTGGGCTTGGGAGGAATTCACACGGTTCTAGAGTCTCTGAAAGGACTTTTAAAAACATGCAAGCTTAATGTTCAATTTGAAGTTATTTGGCCTTTGATATAGTCTTAAGATTTTCCTCCATACTAGAAATTTAAAAAAAAAAAATTAAAAAACTGAAAAAAAAAAAAAAATGAAAGTCTGATACATTGAAAAATTCTTTCTGGGAGTGTGTGCTTTGGTTTCTTTTTTTAAAAAAAGGAAAAGAAAACAAAAGTAATGGTTCTTTGTTCCCCTTGAGTCGGTAGAATACTGCTCAAGAAGCGAACTTCTGGAAGCAGCCAGGCCATAAGAATGCAAGCCCACAGTCAATGTTCATAAAATGCAGGGAGAACTTTGGATTCCCACAAATTCATCAGAGGTATTCATCCAATTTTACCTCCATATCAGGAAGCACGGTATCTTTAGATGATTTCTGTTTTCTGTATGTACCCATGCCTTTAAGACCTCAGTATATTGCTCTCCTTTTCTTCACACTAAACAACTAGGTAGAGAAAAGGTAGAGCCTAATAACACACAACTCAAGAATGGTAAAATGAGTATACCAAAATAGCTATATCTTTGACACGCATTTCTCTTTTTTTTTCCTAGTTTTTAAAATAAACTTTTTGGTTTTGGAAAAATTATGATTTACAGAAAAGTTGCAAAGATAGTACAAGCAGTTGCTGAATATCCTTTGTCCATGTTCTGCTAGTGTTGACATCTTAAATTATCATAGTTTATTTGTCAAGACTAGGAAATTGATATCAGTCTATTACTAAAGTCCGTATTTTATTTGGATTTTGTTAGTTCTCCCATTAATGTCCTCCTTCTGTTCCAGGATCCTATCCCAGTACCACAAATGATATGGCATATATATATATATATATATATATATATATATATATATATATATATATATACCTTACAGTGTGATCAAATTAAGTTTAGTAATCACCATCAATATCACAATATTATTAATTATATTCCACTTTACCTCATGCATTTTTTTTTTTTTTTTTTACTAACAGTGACACTGCCTGTCAGGGACGTAATAGTTGACGTGTTCACATGATTTGGCCTGTTACTAGTTGTTTGGAAGTGGAACTGTCTTTTATATCTTAGAAACCAAATTCCTAGCCAAGTCTTGATGGTCAATTAGATCAAAATTTTGAAATCTAGTTACAATTCTAGTAGTCAACATCTTATTGAAAAAAAAAAAGAAAAAAGAAAGAAATAAAAAAAAATGCTCAATTTTTTGATACATTCATTTCATTACATACCAAGAGTAAAACATATTGTTTTAAATTCTAATGCAGACTATTTTGACATCTCATAGTTACACAAGCAAACTGCAACTACTAATAAGCAGTTGGAAGGGTGTGTAATTGGACCACAGGAAATCCACTGGAATTATGTGGAAAATAACAGGTGAAATAAAAACGGTACATGAATGGAGAAAATAGTGAGGAGACATGTTCGTTTTCTTCTATTTAAAAGAAAAAAAAAAATCCTTCAAATTCAGTTGTTCGCTGGAACTTCAGTCAGTCCTAAGGGAAAAGTCTTTTTAATTCAGTGTTGTTCAGTTTAAGTCAATTCCATTAAAAGGTGCAATGAGTGTTTTTTCCTGGGAGAAGACTCTGTCGGGTGCTAGACAGAATATGATGGAATATACGTCACTGTTTCTTCCTCAAAAAGTTCACTTTCTAGTTAAAGGCAAGAGTTTGCATACATAACAGTACCAAACTAGATTTAAATGGAAAGTGGATGGTATGGATTTTGTAGTTTTAACAGTTTTTAACATTTTTTTAATCACCTCCCCTTTCCCCTTGTCTGATTTCTCCTTTTCCCATCCATTATATCAGAATGTCAATCACTGACTGATCTTCAATTATTATTTCAATTTCTTTCATTTTTACAACACTGAATAAATCCATCTTCATCTAGTAAATCAATAGTCTTGACCTCAACATACGATGTTATAATACAAATGCATGAGCCTAACAAAGAGATGCATAGATCTCTTAAGCCCTTGCACTTCTTTATTTTGCATAATCGGCCAAGAGAACATGTTTAGAGCAATATTTAGTAAAAAACACAATTTACCACCAATATCAACAACACAACAGAAAATTGCATTTAAAACTGTAAAAAGTAGCATTTTAAAGTACAAAACCAAGTTGAATTGATATTATAATCAGTGACTTTTCTTTTCACTGTCAAATTACGTAATGGGTAAGAAATTACCCTTGTAAACCCAGAAAAATTGTAGTGTTTATAGGGTCTGTTGTGAAATTGTAATTCTGATTATGTAAAGTACATACAGTCAATTCCATGCCAGCTTAATTTATAACTACAGTTTAGTAGAAAAATATTTTTTTTCTGGTTTATATTCTGCTTCTATTGGTTTGCAGCCAAAGCCTAAAGAATTGCTTAATAAACAAACCTGCTATGTGTTACTCTTCATGTTATGGACTGAATGTGCTACACCACCCCAGAAAATTCATATATTGAAGCTTTAACCCCCAATGTGACTGCATTTGGAGACAGAGCTCCTTTGAGGAGGTGTTAAAGGTTAAATGAAGATGGGGGCCTAATCTGACAGGGCTGGCACCTTTACAAGAAGTGGCAGAGACACAGTTCTTTTTCTCTGCCATGTGAGGACACAGTAACATGGCAGCCATCTACAAGCCAGGAAAAATGCTCTTACGAGGAACTGAATCGGCTTGCACATTGATCTTGGACTTCCCTGTCTCCAGAACGATGAAAAATTGAATTTCTGTTGTTTAAGCTACCCAGTCTGTGTTATTTTGTTATGCAGCCCAAGCAGACTAAGACACTACACAATGAAAACCTGGTGATATTTACAAACACAAACACACATACACATATGCATACACAAAGTGGTTTGTAAGGAACCTGTAATATATATTAGGGAAAAATTCAAATGTCTCTTTAATATTTAATAGAAGTCAAAGAGGGAAATATCAAAATATATTCATGAAACTACATAGGTACACCTTGAGCAACATTCTGAAGGAAAGGGGGTATATACGTTTGAGACTAGAAGGTGACAATTTATGTAAGTTCTGGAAAGAAGAGGGTTTCTTCTCACTGCTTGGATGTAGGAGAGATGGGTCTTGATATGTAAATACTAAGCAATATGTATCATGAAATGTTGGTATATTTGGAATTTCTAGTGACTGTTTCTTTCTTTTTAAATCATCATTTCCAGAAAATTTAGGAAATGCAGATAAATAAAAATAAATTATAAAATCACCTATAATGCTACTACTCAAAATTAAACATAATTAAGATTGTGGCATTTTTAAAATATATATATAGTACAATGCATACAATAATGTTAGCTTTTTCCACTGGAAGACATATCATGGGTATTTGTCAATGTCATTACATGCCATTCTTACTCTTCATATCTTTAAGGTTACCATACAGTCCGCTCCATACTCAAAAATGTGTATAGTCAAATCTCCATCAGTGGGCTTTTTGATTGTTTATTAGTTGGGGTATGTTCTTTTATATGAAGAACATTCAGAGAATTTGTAGGTTTATTAAACAAGAGATGGGATGATCAAAACTTAATTGAATAAAACACCAACTGTTGGTGAGGATACAGAGATATTGATTTACGATTAGGTTTCTTCATTGGTTATATTGTTGTGATAATGTAAAATGGCATGACCTTTCTGGAAACTAACACTTTGCAGGTCTTATAAAATTAAACGTGCAATTCCCATGTAACCCAGCAATCACACCTTTAGTCATTTACCCTATAGAAATAGAATGAATATTCACACAAACACCTGTACACAGATCTTCAAAAGAGGCTTCATTTTTAGAAGGCAAATATGGAAATAATCCAAAGAACGTTCAATGAGTGAATGAATCAACAAATTGATTTTACCATGGAATACTACTCAGCAATAAAAAGGAACAGCCTATTGTTATGTGCTGCCACTTGGACCAACCTCCAGGGAATTATGCTGGATGAGAAAAGCTGATATCAAAAGGTTAAACACTGTATGATTCCATTAATATAATATTTTTAAATGACGAAAGTTAACATATGGAGGACAGATTAGTGGTTAATGGGTTAGGGATGGGTTGGAGAGAGGTGAGGGTAATGAATAGGAGGTGTGTATGGTTATAAAAGGACAATGGAAGAGATCTTTGTGTTGTGAGAACTACTCAGTACATTGACTGTTGTGGTAGATACACGAACATATGAGATGAAATCGTACAGAACTAAATATAACACACACATACACACACACACGGGGACAATTAAAACTGGTGAAATTTGAATAAGATAGATGAATTGTATAAATGTCAGTATTCTGATTGTGATATTACACTATATAGTTTGCAAAATGATACTGTTTGGTAAACTGAGTAAGGTGGACTTGGAGTCTCTCTGTGTTATTTTTTAAAACTGCATGTAAATTCTCAATGACCTCAATAACCATCCAATTAAAAATTAATTGGAGAGAAAGATTTATAGTGAAAACAAAGTAAAGACAAATTAAATTTTATAAAAGAAAAAATAAGTGGCTAGCTTCACAATGTGGTTAGATTTAGACAGTCGTTTTTTGGGGGGAGGTTTTTTTTTTAGGAGTATAATAATTTTTATTTCCTGTTTCATGGGATTTTGGCAATGGATTCTGAACACAGAATTGTAGAGGTTGAAGGTTACAGTACCCATATATGACAGTTATAAGACACAAAATAAGGTTACAGTACCCATATATGACAGTTATAAGACACAAAATAAGAAAGTATTTATTTCATTTGTGAATTAGAGGACACATTAAAATAAATGGCTCTCAAAAACAGAGGAAAATTGGTAAGTCTAGAATGTATATTTAATAATAATTTTAAAACTTATATGATTGGACATTGAGCATCCAATAAGAAAGGGAAGGCAAAATTGACCAGAATGTATAAACATTTATATTCATGAACTATTCAACAATGGAAATAATTTTTTATAAGTAATTTTTTTAACATTATCAGGCATAATAGAATCAAAACCTTACCACTGTTTCAAATTAACTTTTCAAGGACTTTTGCTTTGTCAAAATATGTTAGATGAGGCCTAATCAAATTTGAATGATGTTTCCTATGATAGACTATTCAATGTGATAATGATAAGTTACCCTACCCAACTAGCAAACTCACATATTATATCAGATACTCTGATACTCTGTTCCAATTCTGGTCCTCCCAGGCATTTATTGTGAATTGTTATGGCTTATCTCAAACAATATTCCAATACACTTGGATACCTCTTTACAAGCAGCAGATACATGTAATTTAAAAATGTTGACCCTTCACTGGGTATTTGCAGACCTATCAGAATGATTTGCTCACCTAACTGCATGTGGAAAATTATAATAGCCATAAATTGAATGTTATAGCAAAATAGAAAGACATTATCAGAGACATAGCAAGCTCTATTTAGGCTAAAAATAGCAATTAAATGGAACTGATGTTATTTTTTACCTGGTTGCCATGAGAAATAATTGTCCTCTTCTGCCCTACATTATCAATTGTACTCCCAGCTATCATCCCAATTATCAATTTACAGTTCAACTGGTAAAAATATTGCTGTGTTTAATATAATTGTTCTTATTAGCCATTTTTCATAATAAGCTAGTGAGATAGACTGATAGATCTATTGCATATGCAATTACAAATGAATTATCTCAACAGTGAATGGGCAAATAATTCTTCTAAGTTCATAAAATAGTCAAATGTTTGGGCATTTTTTTTTTTTTCTTTTTCCCAGTCGCTTAATTTGACTATTTTGGCAGGGTCTGGGACACAAATAAGTCATTGTGTATGCCCAAATTAATATGAATATCTGATTATATTTAAAAATCTATAATTTGCTCTACTTGTTCCTGAAGTAAATTGATAATGATGTTAACTTTTAAATATATGAGCGTTTGCAGGCAGTCTGTCAAAATGGGGAAAACAAAGTAATAGGATTTAGAGTCAGAAGATTTGGATTCTACTGACTTCTGATGTTTTCTGAGCATATAAACTTGGGAAAAACTCTTAAACCCTCTGAGTTCCCTGTTCTCAATTAGGAACCAATTCAACCACAGCCTTCTATCTGTAATTTTGCATGGCCCTCCTAAATAGAATCTCCCATTGCCTCATGTGAGTTCCTTGAGAGCAAGAATCATACCTGGTTTCCCTTGTATCACTAGGTTCCACCATAGTTTCTGGCAGGATTATCAACCTGAGATATTAGGTTGAGATTTATAAACCACAAAGTTATTTACAGACTTAAATCTATATAATTATTGCTATCAAGTGACAGTCACAGAATTAAGGGTATTTAGCTGAGTTCTGATGGTTTTTCAGGTACAAAATCAATTGAAATGTAATGAGACTAATCAGTCAATATTGCTCGCATATGGACATAGGCACGCTGAACAACTGTACTGCAGTGCACTTTTACCTTATCGAGTCTCCAGTTAATTTTCTCCTTTGCTTTCTTTCTCTCCTTCAGTGTTCTCCTACGTTGTTTCCCCATGCTCCCCATTTTCAGTCTTAAAATTCTAATCTGTCCATAAAATCCCTCTAGTCAATAGCTGAATTGTCCTTGTCACTCTGGGCAAAACCACCCAGGACAACAATTGCTTTTCAATATATTCAGTTTTCTGAATTTACACCTAAGCTGCTAACCATTGCTGGAGGAAAAATCTCATCACCTAACCAGGATGGTTCAACTGTGTATATGTGACCACCAGCCTCGAATAGAAGCTGGATATTACTTGGAAATAGCTACATTGGTTCTCTGGTCAGTATATAGTACCCTCTTGACAGCCACTTTCCCAACCAGTTGAACCTCAGACAAGTCATCTGCTTTCCTCTTTCCACAATCTCATTTCTCTTTCTCCCTTTCTTTACTGAACCAGCTTCAACCCCCGTGCAAATGATCTAGCCTATTAATAACAGAGGGAAAATAGAAATCTTCAGATGAGAATAACCTTAAGTTGATAATACAAGGTCGGAGAGTTAAGTTCTCTAAGTCATCCTAGAAAAAGTGCTACCTACCTCATTGCTGAATATCACTACAGTCACCTTCGAAGTACTCCCCTTGGGAAGCTATGCACTGATGCCAGTTCTTAGTCCACCCTTCAAAGCAATTTTGGAACTCTTTTTTCTGGAATGGCCATCAGAGCTGTCCTCGTACTACCTTTGATGTTCTGAATGTCATCAAAATGTCTGCCTTTCAAGATTTCCTTTATCTTTGGGTAAAAATAAATAAATAAATAAGTCATTGGGGGCCAGATCAGGTGAGTAGGGAGGGTGTTCCAATACAGTTATTTCTTTACTGGCTAAAAACTCCCTCATGGACAGTGCCGTGTGAGCTGGTGCATTGTCGTGATGCAAGAGCCATGAATTTTTGGGAAAAAGTTCAGGTCATCTAACATTTTCATGCAGCCTTTTCAGTACTTTCAAATAGTAAAATTGGTTAACTGTTTGTTGAGTTGTCCAAATTCATAATGAATAATACCTCTGATATCAAAAAAAAAGTTAGCAAAATCATTGCAACAAGTTCGCAAATTTTATTGTCAGACCGCATATATAAACTACCAATACATCCTCTACTTACATGATTTTCTAAAATGGAGTGTCTATAACTTAACATTTTTTTCTGATTCTATATTCCAATCCCTCCAGACTTCTCACTTGAGAAGGTAAGACTGTATTCCTTACTGCTATCAAATATTGTGTCTTAAATCTTTCTCTCTCTCTTACAGGTCCCCCAAACAGATTAAATTATGTCATCTGCAGAAATCATTCCCTCAACCCTAAGTGTCTAGTGACTGCTTTGCTTTTCTTTCTCTCCACCCATAATACCTGAAAAAGTTATCCCTCACAGTCTCCATCCTGTTGATCTTCATTCTTCAACAAACTCCTGTGGTTCTGCCCTTACCCAGAGAAGCTGGCCATGCTCTCTCTACACACAACCCCATTGTGATGAAACTCTTTAAAAGAGGAAATAAAGAGTGACCTACCAACAACAGGGGTATGCATGTTTGAAAATACGTCTGCTTATATGTTCAGCTCTAGCTCTCTCCTGGTTCCTAACACAGAAATAGTCAACCGTATTTCTCAAAACTGTCTGTCATTCCTCCAGTGGTTCCTGCTTTAAGAAATGGCAGCATAATCCACCCAGCTGCTTGAGTCAAGAAACCTGATGGTCTTTACTAATGTCTCCTATGAATCCTCCTCACATCAGTCATGTTAGAATTTACTTAAAATTTGGCAAATGTTTCCACTGCTTTTGGAATGATATTGAAAAGTTGTAGAGAGTTCACAAGGCCCTGAACCATCTCCTCCCACCTACCACTGTCCTCTTCAAGGATGAAGATGCTCCACACACAGTGCCTGCATTTAGCTCTTTAAATATGCCTTGCTCTTAACTCTTTCCAGGGCTTAGCATCCCTTGTTCTCACTGTGTGATATCCTCTTCATCCCTCCACAGTTTTTCATCTTTAGGTCTTAGCTAAAATACTGTTTCCTCAAAGACATTCCTTAACCACCATTTCCATTCAACTATGTCAAGTTTCTCTTCACACTCAAAACAACCTGTAACATTTCTTTATTTAATTCATTATAGTATTTATAAATTAATACATAAATTATATGTGACTTACTAGATAAGTCCAATGAGAGAGATATACACATATATGTGTATATCACATACATATTCTCTACCCAATACTTAGCATGGTCTTACAGATCATGGCTGCTCAATTAATATATTAATTATCAATTATGTGTTTGTACTATAATTAACACATGGGCATAGTACAAAAAAACATTGGATTAAAGTATGTAAGCTAAACACTTTGGATTATTTTTAACCTAAACAAAAATTGGCATAAAGCATTACAACAGAGAAAAAAAGAAAAAGTCCAAAACAGGTAGCCTTTACATTCATATTCAACATGAGGTTAGAAACTATTTTGTAAATCCAATTAACTATTAAAATACAAACATTTTATTGCTTTGAAAGTTTAATTCCTTTAGAACTCCAGTTATTATAGGACCCAAAAATGTTCAGTATGAATAAAGTCTGTAGCTCTATGTGATTGGGTGTTATATATTAATACACAGACTTCTACATACACACACACACACACACACACACACACACACACACACACACACAGATACACACGTATTGCTATGTGTACATATATTTCTTTTTATAATGCCCATAATCATAGCATTCAAATTTAAGGCTGTGGACTCAAACCTTTACAGTTATTATAGAGCCTCAGGGGGAATCTGACTTAAAATTGTTAAAGATAGCTTTCACAGTTAGAGTCCTAACCTGGATGGATCATTAAATAAGAAACTACTAACGAGACATTCCCTTCCTGTAGCCAATGCTTCTTTTATATTCAGCATGACAGCATCCACACCATAACTGCAAAGTAATCTGTTTTGTTTTGGACTTATAATTACATATTGACAAGTTAAACTGTGAGACCTAAATCAGGGGAATTTCAGCTATTACGGGAACATTCTCATGGGGAAAACCTAAAGGGACATCAATTATTTTGCCACTATCTCACTCCTTTTCAATTTTCCAGTCTTGCATGGAATGAAATCCTAGGAGAAAAGAAGCTATAGAAAAACTGGATGCAGTGCTTTGCCATGGGATTGAGAAATAGCTACTGTGGGTAATTAAAATAAAACCAGGTACGTATAACTCAGTGATTTTATTTAGAGTAAGACATTTCTATCACTGTAGTGAATTTATTCTGTTTTTTTTCCACACGTAAATGTACATGAAAGACCACTAAGATATATAATTCACACATAATTATATATATATCATTATATCTATAGTTACATACATAACTATAGATATAACGATATATATAACTATATATATAACTATATATATATAAAACTATACATATAGTTATATATATATAATTATATATATAGTTTTATATATATATATATGGTATGCTGTTTGAATAAAAAATAGCACATGACTTCAGGGAACAAGTCATTGACAAACTATCTCAGAAAAATAACTCATTAAATTTAAATTAATTTCAAAAGCCTTTGGCACTGATAAAAGAAATCAGCATTGGTGTTGATGTCAGCCTACTAGCAGATAAATAGACAACTAAAATTAGAAATATCATCATGTGTATACTCTTTGCCAGTATTAAACAAATCAAAATGCATTTTCAAATTAAAAAAAATAAATTTTCTTTTCATAACTGATTCATCTAAGGGCAGAACTATTAATATCAGTAGTAACCAAACTACCCTGGATTTCAGGATCAGCGGATATCAAGTAAATAATAGAAACAGAAGTGTCTTATGGAAGCATTTTTTTTTACTTAAATTTTGTTTCACTAATGACATTCTAAATAATATTGACATTATAAAAATTATATGAATTCTACATTTGGAGTGCAAAATATTGCCAGACATGGTATGCTCTGACATCTATTTCAGAGTTTTGTCCTTTTCCCGAGTTGATAGCCCTGAAATATGCTGCATAGGATGTATAGTTCATATCTATATTTTTATTACTTCTGTATCCTTAAAGAAATTGAAATAGAAGCAGCTTGGTTCACTGATAGGGGATTGCTTTCATATTTTCTTAAGTTTTGCAGTTCCACTTGAGTTGAATAGCATTAGTTATTGGTTAAAAGAGGGTTTTCAGAGTTACGGATTTTAGCACTTTGTTGACTGAGGATTCTCATGCTCAGCAAACTTGGCTAAAGCCTAGAAGGTGACAGATGCATGAAAAGTTGAAAAATAGGACACACAACTGTAAGCTCAGCTGATAAACTTCAGCCAGAGATTTACTATTTTTTAAAGTGCTGATGCAGATATAAGGTGGGAAGACTGTGATTACATACTAATTTCCGGCGTTTTCCTCTTATAACAACCAGCCATTAGATTGTGATCAAAGTTAGTATCTGTCTTCCTGTAAAAGGTATACTACATATCTGTCAAGAGTTAATACAAATTATCTAAAATTTGATATTTTAATATTTTCCTAATGTATACAATATCCTCCTTGAAGACACTTGAAGCCAGTATAAAAACAAATATTACTAAAATCCATGTAAACTAGAAACATATACTCTATTAGATAATTTGTAAAATATTCTGCAACTTCAAGGAAACCTTCACACAGCCTGGGCTTACATTACCTTATCTGAATGTGGTGCTTATGTACTCAGAGAGGAGAAACTGTAGTGAGGCTTTCCAGGAAAGCTGATGTTGAACTGAACATTATTTGTTGTCGGACTTTGAATAAATTGCTAAAGTTTATTTTTTCATCTTTAAAATGAGGATAATAAATACCCTTTCTGCAGGGTGGTGAGAGGACAAAATGCTTATAGTTGGTTGGCCTTTTATGGGACCTGGATAAGCTCTCACTATGTCTTTTGAATGGCTACAGGTTTGACTCCCGGGGAAAGAACAACTACAAAGCTTGCTTACAATGGCAACTTCTAAAACAGTGATCTCCAATGCTTCAATCGCAGACAAAAATATTTTACAAGAAAGAAAGAAAAAAAAATATTTACAGTAAATGTCAAGAACTAGGGACTATATTAAGTTTCCAATAGTCCATGAGTTAAGTAAAAGAAAGAGAAAGTCAAGCTTTGAATGATCTATGGAACATCCCACCACTTGCATATATTCTTCTGTAAAAACAATACTAAAAATAACAATAATAACATTACGACACACAATATGAGGTAATGCAATAAATTCCGTAAGTATTGAGAGAACCAATTGAGTTAATTTGCTTCTCTGTCAACTAGCCATACACCCCTCTTCCCTTGAAGGTTGTCAGTCTCTAAACTTCTTTGACATTTGCTGATCTGAGTGCAGCCTAACTGTCTCTGCAAAGCAAGGTAACTTGTAATTCTATCACGATCCCCACTTGAGACACTCATTATAGGCCTGTTTTCCTGCCAATGTAGGTAGGCCAAGCAGACTTAATGATCAACCAGTAGGGGCTGGGCCGCTAAAATAAACATCTTCCCATTTTCTTTATAACCACAGAAACTGCATATTTAATACAAGCCCCACCATTCTACAGGTACATGGTCTCTCAAATGCTTTGTCTGTAGGTTTGGCATGCATAATAAATAGAAAGCTTTTTTCTTCTGAAATTGATACTCCTATTAGTTTCATTCTGCAATAGCCATTAACCACAACTAAAATATAAATATATAAATCATAATAAGTGTTCCATAATGGAGATCATAAAATCTACTACATAACATGTCTTCATATAAATATACTGAAGTACATCAGCAGCTAAAATGCTAAACTTCGAACAGGAAAAATACTGCAACAGGGAAAGCAACATTAAATCATCAGCAAACAAAATACTGCCGCATTCATTTACTAAAGGTCAAAAACATCAATGAGAAAATATGAGAAATACACTCCAGTGGTGGAAAAAGGATTCTCTATGAAGAAAATTTTGCTGTGAACCTGGACGTTTGCTATCATGGTGTGATGCTGGGATAGAAAGTGACAGGAGGCTATCAATCAACAATGTTGTCACAGTAAAAAAAAAAAAAAAAAAAGGGGGATATCCGTCAGTTAGATCGGGCTTATTTGTTGATGTCCACCTTATTTGAAAAATGGGTTGAAGTACCTTGGCTGCCAAACAGTGAACTAAAATATTGCCTAGCACACAAATATTAAATATCTAAAATATTTGAAGAGGAAAAAAAGATAGGAACAAAGAAAAGTGACAAAGGTAAGATTTATTTTAAGTCTAATAAAACTAGTGTTCTTACCTATTAACTTAGAAAAGGAATTAATCCTCAAAGAGCCTTATTGGAGAGCATTAACTGATTTGATCCTATAATTTTAAAACCCAGGTAATATTTCCAGAGTCAAATTTAGATCTAAACCATAAAAAGATTTTTGAAGATGTTCAAATATCTTTCTTTAAAATGTATCTTTGAACTTTCAAGTTTCCAGGATCAATAGGCTCTATTCATCTCAAAAGACTGTGGATTCAAGCCTGACATAAACTATGTTAGTCAGTAATATATGAAATTAATGTTTTAATTAAAAGTTAATAAATATTCCCCTATAGTATATGTGTATAAATTTTATATTTCCCCACTCCAGGTAAATTCAACCAAATCTTTCATTGAGATTACATATCAATATTAAACAACTTTGTTAAAATATCTGCCTTATTTTTCTAGAATTATTGGCATACATTACTTTACTTCTTGCTAGATTACTTTCTTACTAGACTTCTTGAGACAGTGTTATGTTCATCTTTCTATCATCAATACCTGCCATTCTGTCTGGTACCTGGGAAATGTTCAATAAAATGCTTGTTAAACAAGTATAGTCTGATAACAACATAATGCATGTGTGGAAAAGGTCATCAAACCTTACCTGAAGTGCTAAATATTGTCAAATGCTAAGGTCTGCAGGATAGTGGTGGTGGGAAGTGACTATTAATGGGTATAGGTTTCTTTTGGGGTGATGCACAATATTTTAAAATTAAGAGTGTTAATAATTGCACAACTTTTTGAATATACTAAACATGAAAATGTACACTTGAAATGAGTATATTTTACATTATGTAAATATCTTAATACAATGAACTCAAGGATCGTCATGCTGATTCTGACAATTTTTCTCCTATATATTCAAGATGATGTTAAAAATAATTAAAATGGATCAGAACAAGAGAAGAGAACACAAGTGGACACGGAGGAGGATTACAGTGGGCGGGGGTTTTCTCAGTTAATGCTAAAGGTGGCTGGAGTTCCGACTGACCACAGAGGTGACCAGTGACTGTGACCTCCTGGGTGTAGCCTTGTTGATTTTCATTTCCACACATATTCCCACATTTATGAAGCCCTAATTCTTACATGAAACCCCTTTAGTCCCATTTTAAAAAATATTTTAATTAAAATATAGCTAACATACAACACTATATTAGTTTCAAGTGTACATCATTGTTATTCAACAGTACCCACCTATTCCCTTCTTAAAATGCTATGAGAGCTACTAAGCTTTACCATAAAATGGGTAATACCTCACATTTGCCGCAAGAAGAAACCATGAAGTTGTAATTTTTGAATTCCAGACAGTAAAAATTTGTAAACAGATTATGTCTGGAAAATGGTTTAGCTTTCTAGAACAAATTTCAAAAAGCAAATCAAAGTCTTAAGACTTTATTGCCACTAGCGAGTTAGTAGCATTCCATTGATGAGATAAAATAAGCATCAAGATAGCATGATTATTGAGCCTGGCCCTATTCTGCTATGTGAAGGTTTCCTGCAATACTGAGTGGTGAATAATAAGGAGATTAGCATTAAACACACCATCTGCTGTGGGTTTTCTGTCTCAAAGAAAATGCACAACAAAAGTGAATTCCCTGAAATACAATGTTATCAGAGATGCTTTTAATTATAGCATTATTCCTATTCCTACAACAACAAACATACACTGGAAAGAAACATGCAGATAAAAGACCAGTAAAAGGAAATACACTATTTCAAACTCAGAAAACAAAAAGTTTTCTTCATGAAGCAGAATCACTTAATTACTGTAAGATTTCCTCAAAAGATATAGATTTCATCCACAGAAATTGAATTATAGTCCATGTGTGCACAAGAAGTGAAGTGTGCCAGATGCTGCTATGAAAACTAGCAACTCAACGGCAGTCACACATTTTTTCTTCAGTCTCTTTGTGGTTTCAAATGCTGACTGCTTGAAGCATTGCCTCAGAGATCTACATAATAATGCAACATTTAAACTGTCCACCACTCATCCTATTTAGATCTTGAAAACTGTACCTCATCTAGTCAGTGTAATAACTATTCAGATGGCTATGCAACACACCACATTTCCATTTCTCTTCACACGCTCTTTCAGTCAGTCTCAAACTTAAGTCTTCCTCTTGAAAGCCAGTGAGAATCCTATGCTCCATCAAATCATTCTGGGTAATGTGCTGAGACCAAAGTATATATCATTATGCGCCTAACCTATCATAATGAAATTGAAAAGTACTCTTATTTTTTAAAGAAAGACAAAAAAATGGTACTCGGCTCTCTTTATTAAAAAATAATAATAATTTTACCTTACCTTTGCAATTCTATACTGTCACATTCCATATTAGAAGACAAGGTTATTATTTATTTTTTGTCTAGATGGCATCTATTCTAAAAACAATCTTGATAAATTACATTCCATTAAGCAATTTTAATAATCATCCTGATATTTCACTCATCTCAAAAAACAATTCAGCTCATACTCAGAATAAATTATTAACAAATTGACTGATACTTGCTAGTTCTAGAAAATCTTGTTCTTTTAACCTACCTTTCTTTCTTTCTTTCTTTCTTTCTTTCTTTCTTTCTTTCTTTCTTTCTTTCTTTCTTTCTTTCTTTCTCTTTCTTTTATTAGTTTCAGGTGTAAAAACCAATGTAATAGACATTTACACCCCTTACAAAGTGATAACCCGTCCTCCAATCCACTACCCCTCTGACATCATACATATCTGTTACAATTCCATTGACTCTATACCCTATGAAGTACTCCACATCCTGTGACTATATATATATATATATATATATAATTATAGTTGACATTCAATATTGTTCAGCTTCAGCTTCAGGTGTACAATACAGTGGTCAGGCCTCTACACCATCCATGAAGTTGTCTCCCTAATAAGACGTTTCTTAATACAAACTAACAGACATCCCTTTATGACCTTCTACATTTAGTGCAAATATTTAAAATTGTATTTCATAAAAGAAAATTCTAATGCTGATATATTAAGTCCAGTGACCTGCAAAGTTACTATCCCATGGTCAAAACTATGTAAATAGTACAGAGGCCTAAATAGACAACCTGATTTGGAATCATAAATTGATTTTCCTGTCTAAGCCCTAGTTTACCACTAGTGGGATCTATTATAAAATCTACTTCTCAGTAACAGAAGAAATATACAAAGGTTGAAGAAAGATCTTGGTTCCATCTTAATATTCTTCTGAGGACAGGGATGTTCCATCAATTCCTTTTTTGTTTGTTTATAATTATAGTTGGCATACAATATTATATTAGTTTCAGTTGTGCAACATAATGATTACACTTTATATAACTCACAAAATCGTTATCCCGCTAAGTCGAGTACTCATCTTGCACCACCATACATAGTTATTACAATATTATTGACTATATTCCCTAAGCTATACTTAACATCCTTGTGACAATTTTTATAACTGGAATCTGTACTTCTTAATCCGTTTCAACTTTTTCACCCATACCCAGAATCCCCTATCTATATGGGGACCGTCAATTTGTTCTCTGTATTTATGAATTTCTGTTCTCTGTGTTTATTTATTTGGCTTTTTTAGATTCCACATATAAGTGATATTATATGGGATTTGTCTTTTTCTGACTTACTTCACTTAGCATAATACCCTGTAGATCCATCCATATTGTAACAGGTGGTGGTAAGAATAATTTTGTTTTCTGGTTTTTTTTTTTGTTTTTTTTTTTGGCTGAGTAGTATTCCATTGTATATATGTACCAACTCTTCTTTACTCATTTATCTATCAATGGAATCTTAGGCTTTTGTAAATAATGTTACGATAAACATAGGGGTGCCTATATATTCCTGAATTATGTTTTTTGATTTTTTTTTTTTTTTTTTTTTGGATAAATACCCAGAAGTGGAATTGCTAGGTCATATGGTAGTTCATTTTAAAAATTTTTTTCTTGTTAATATTTCTTTCTATCCCCCAAGATGTTTTTGTGCTCCAGACAGAAATACTTTATTTACTATTTATTTTCCATCCAAACACCCATAATTATCTCTCATCTCATTTAGATCCCTATTTTTATCTGGGCACAAACACCAAATTTACTATGCTATATCCCTCATTTCCATTATGTTGAACTGCCTTATTTCTTTGTAAGTCTGACCTTCTCTCCTCGAATCTCTTTTTTGTCCTTCCCGAAACAAAATCCCTATATAAGCTTAAGAATTTTCTTGATAGTGTATGAGAAATTATATGTATATATGTACATTTCTTGTAGTAGTTTATTTTTTTGTCATAAACCACTGAACAATCTAATAAAGAAATAGATATCCTCTTCAGGAAAATAAATGCATATATGTACCTGCCTATGACACTTTGATTGTTTTGACTTACTTGATTGTACTTTCTACTACATGACTAGCTACTCAATATTAAGTATTTAAACTTTTCAAAAAATTTATCACCCAATGCCCTATTTAGTCATTTTATCTGTCTAGAAAGAAACTAAGCCATTCAGGTAAAAACTACTTTGTGGAAAAACCCAAGAAAGCTACTTTACAATGCTTCCTAATAAAATATATACTTAAGTTGTTTTTGAGTACAAAATCATAATTTCTAGACTCTCGTGAAAGCCTACAAATCCTAGATCACAACCAAATATTGCTGGTTTAAACAACCTAGACATTTTCATTTTTATTACTAAGATATTAAACAGTTATCAAATTATTAACCAAAGTAGAGAATCAAAGTAGAGATACTCTTAGTATTCAGTCCTTAAATGAGTGATTCATTTAAGTTTCAGTTACTTCAGGCTCAAATGATTCATTTTGCAGTCAAAATATTCATTTGTAACTCCTATATTTCATATATCTCTAGATCATCTCTAACTCCATAAAAATTTTTCTGAATATTTTTCAGAAGTATCTTTATTACTTTAAAAGCTGTCACAAAATTATCATTAAATTCAATTTCGACAGTGCTTATTTAACTCAAAATATGTACAAGGCATGGTACTTGATAGAAGTGGTAAAGAAATATTGTCTTTGACCTCTAGTGGCTCATAATTGAAATAGGAAGCAGTTTTACATATGCTAAAAGTGGTAACACCTATATTAAGAATATGAGGAAACGGTTTAATTCCAAATAGAAATAAGGTCAGAACATTTCAAATAGAAGGTGGTATTTAAATGAAAGATAAATAAAACTCTTTTATGTAAGAAAAGTATAAGGTCATTCCAGTTAGAGGAAATAGTTCATCCAGTGGCATATAATTAGGAAAGCACATAAATTGCAGAAACAGTAGTTTTTAGGGACTGAAATATAGGGGTGCATGTTGGGAGAGTACATAACGTGAAGTACATGCAAAAAAGAAATAAATTGTCTTTGTACTGTGTGAAGTTTTTATTGCCAATGAGAAGTTGAAACTAATTAGGTAAGTTTCTAGTATAACTAGTATTTTACTATTCCTTATGTAAATATATAGAACAAACAATTAAAGTAACTTAAATGTGTATCTCCCCTTCTATATACTTAACAGGTTTTTATCTCTGCATTCCTGGCAGAACTTCCTGAATAAATGAGGTTTCGCAAGGTTTCTTCTCATCTTATCAAATTTTAAAATAAAATAAGTAACTTTAAAGGATATTTTATCTCTTTATTTAAGAACTGAAAAAAATATTTCGGAAGTCAAATCCTATATTCCTGATTATTCATTATTTTATATTTAAAAATTGCATTGTCATAAAAATAAAGAGCTAGTCATATGGATACTAGGTAGGGGACTTGAAGATGGTCACATACATTCTGCAGAATAGTGACAATACATTTGGAAAAAAGTCAAAACCATCAGAGAGCCAAAGTAGTAATACATAATGACGCACAAAAAAGAAATACGTTCAGTAAAATCCAGCAATTAAATTACAGATTTTTTTTTAAGTGACTCTAATTTTCTATTCAAGCAATGCTTTTTGTAAGAAAGTAATCACTATAACATCATATAGATTTCTGAGGAAGGCCCATCTAAAAGTGCAGCTGTTAGCTTTTGCTCCAAGTCATTTGGCAGATCAGCTAGGGTCTGGGCTCAGCTGCCATGGCTGGGATGGTTGTGACTCTCATCATCCAGGAGGCTAGCCCAAGCTTCTTTATATTGTCTGGGCCCAGGGCAGGCCATCCTAAACTATCTTACAATAGCATATTGTTAGTAATAAAAGTTACTAAAGAAACTGCCAGTTCAAGAACACTTTGACCTCTCAGTTTCATTAAAAAATGAGACAAATTTCCCATGTGAAAGATGTCCTCCCTATATTTGGAGACAACTCTAGCCAGAGAGTCTGCATAAACAAGATTTGTTGCCTCTTATGTAATGTATAGCCTTCCTTAAATTCCTCATTAATGAATAATCAAACCTTGCTTAAATCCATTTCTAATGAGCACTAACGTTTTTTTCCCCATTGCCCTGTCAATTTCTTCACAAATATATTGTTTATTTGTCAAAAAAGTATAAAAATGGTGTCTGGTTTGATAATTTCTTTGATCCTCGTTTTATGATCAGAACATGATATTATGACCTCCCATGCAAATGTATTAAACTGTTTTTCCTCCTGTTAATTAGTCTGGTGTCAATTGTATTCTTTTATTATTAGTCCAGACATAAAAACTGAAAAAGAATTAGAGGGTAGATTCTGCCCCTCTCTGAAAATATAGAAGTCTCAGGGTTCCCAGCAGCAGAATAGAGCAAATCCCAACATGTCTGCACTTTGTCATCACTTTATTAGAAGAGCTGAAAAATTGCTTGGCTTTAAAAATAAAACCTATCAAAAATGAGTACATAACATTCTCAATGATAAAAAATTGTCAAATCTGGAAATAAATTCAAAGTTCCTGGTCAATATAATCTGTTATTTTCAAAGATAGATTGGGGGGAAAAAACCTCATTTCATCATGGTATCAACAATTTTTTGACCATTTTTAAAGTCAACTGATTATACTGATCGAACTATATTGATCTATGATGGAACTATTATTAATTCCATGACCAGATAAACACAACTTATTTAAAGGAAAAGTGAAGATAAAATTAACATATTCTTCCTTAGAATACAGTGTAAGAGGAATTAAATAAAAAATACAAACATATGACCAAGAAAAAATGCATTATAGTCAATTAAAAATGATCTTAGATATCATCTTTATTGGCTACCAACTTCTGAGTTACTCTTTAAGGAAAATCCAAGAGTAATATTGAGTTAGCACTCTAAAGGCAAAACCACCTCAATAACCATACAATTTATGTAACCGCTGTCATCACTACACACTTCTAACTGGGAGAATATCGATGTCTTCTTCCAGAGCTCTGAATCTTAGGGTATTTCTAAGAGTTAGCAAGTGGCCTAGGGCTGAGTGAAAGCAGCTGCCTGAAAATACTCGTATGGTGCTCAAGTTTCTAAAAGGTCAGATACAACATTTTTGAATTAGGTTTAAACAATCCCTTCTCAATTGAAAGCATATTTCAGCAGAACTTAATTTGCAATATCACACACACAAAAAAGAATCTCAGAGATTTAAAAATCATGCATAAAACTAACTTGCAAACCAGTTAAAACACTGTCAAAGTAATCAAGAATGCTGTACAGGAGGAGTATAATAATTCTTGAATTTTAAATCTTTACTTGTTCTCACGATTTGGTTGAATGTCACTGAGTGATCCACTCATATCTAAGTGTTTTCACTCTCTCTCTTTCCCTTCCTCCCTTCTTCCGTGCCACCCTCCTTCCCTCCTCTCTTACAACTCTCTTGTTCTTTCATATTCTGAAAGATTGCACAAACAAAACAAAACAAAAACAAACAGAAACAAATGAACAAAAAAAAGAAAGAAAGAAAGAAAGAAAGAAAGAAAGAAAGAAAGAAAGAAAGAAAGAAAGAAAGAAAAAAGGAAGGAAGGAAGGAAGGAAGGAAGGAAGGAAGGAAGGAAGGAAGGAAGGAAGGAAAGAAAGAAAGAAAGAAAGAAAGAAAGAAAGAAAGAAAGAAAGAAAGAAAGAAAGAAAAGGAAGAAATGGTAACACCCTCTTCACTTTTTCTTTACAATAACTTTGTGAAAAATCATTTCTTGGTTGACAGTTTCCCTATGGCATTGGGCTACCTTCACATAGCCATCTATAATTTTTCTCCTGCTTCAAACAATCTCCCACATGCCATTCTTGTTAATGACTGAGATACCCCGATGGTGCTTAACATTTAATAGTGCTAGAGCTCCACATTTGCCCAAACAACCTTTTCCATTTACCTTACCTCAAAGGCCTACTAATTTTTCTTTAGAGACAGAAATCCTTTAAGCCCATTGTATCCTTAGGCTACAAATTTACTGAGATTTAGGTTTCCAATAAGAGCGTTGAGATGAATGCCACCATCTCATTTATGAATCAATTTTTGCCCATCGGCTTTTTACTGTTATTACTTTTTATTTTATTTTGCACTAAAAAAGAAAACCTCTGTTACATGTGTGTATAATATATATACATACATATATTTTTATATTTCTGTATTTATTAAACTGTTGAAAATTTAAAGAAAATGGCACTCGATTCATACAAAAATTTATAAGTAAATTCCTTGTCCTAAAATCTGTCAGCTTTTGTCCTTCATTTCTATGTTCACTGGAGTAATATATACAGGATAAAATTCCTAAGGATAATATTTAAAGTTGATTAAACAAGTCCTTTAATATAACTCATGGAAATTCAATACAGCTGACATCATAATATATTTCATATAATTGTGTGGTTTGGAGTTCTAACGCAAATAGTACCTTGAAATGAAGAAATAATAGAAAAAATCCTATTTTTCCAGGGAAATTACAAATCTATTATTATGAGAACTTAAAAAAAAACACACAAAAAAAACTTTCCATTTTTTCATAAAGAAAGAACAGGAATAAAGGTTGACTTTTAAATTACTTAATGATCAATTATTCTGAAAGTTTTCCCATACTTCCTTTTTGCTTTCATTCTTTTTTATTGTGTTCACTTTTACTTAAACCAAGAAATACCACTTTGGTAATTGGCTATCATGCACCACTCCCAAAAAAGTTTTGAATATGACCTAATCTTTAAACTCAATTGAAAAATTACTGTAGGACCTTACAGATAATTTATGCCTAACCATATTTTTATTCTTACTGATATTTACAGATTAGGTAGATCCAGTGTACTTAAAGCAATAAACTCTGACAAGTTCTGTCAATTATAAGAAAATTGCAGGGTGAAATCACAAACATATTAAAAGATTAATTTTAAAGTAGCTGCATGGAACAGTCATATAGTATGGCACGATTTAAGAGCTAGTGCTCCAAGGATCTCTAAGAGATCAAAAGTCCCTGGGGGTCCCTTTGGAAGGTGACCTTTATTGTGCTGTGGAGGCTGGGATGGTTCCTGGACAACAGGCTGGGCTCCAACTATCGCTAATCCCATTATCAAATACAGCAGCTCTTTTATATTACAAATTATATACCATGTGATTGAAAAGTTTTATAATTGAAATTTAAAAATTTGAGAATACATATTATAGTCAAATTGAATAATCTTACATCTAGGAAGATGATATGACTGCAATAATTTCACAATAGCTATTTAAGAAAAAAACAGAATCAAATATATTATGTCATGTCAAAAAATGAATGGTTCCTTCCAGGCTAGGTAAAGAAGAGTTTTATTGTCCACCTAAATTTTTCTCCGTATCAATATGTTAATCAAGTGGGGGAAAAAGGGAGAACTAAAAAAAAAAAAAAAAAAAAAAAAAAATATATATATATCACATACATTTGTTTTGTGATGCTTAAGGTTTCCTATTTTTTATACATTTATATAGATGTATACTGTTCAAACCAACCAACAAATTAATCACATTTGTATCTCATAATATTATTTAACTAACATGTGGTAATATTCAAATTAGATAGTTAAATAATAATTTTTTGAATCTTTAAAAAGTTATTGGTGTTTACTATTTCTAATTAATACTCTGAAGTTATATTTAAGAAAATATTAATGATTGGAACTCCTAGAGACTATTTGTCCCCAAAACTCCTAAGTATGAATAATTTTTTAAACCATAAAACTTCTAAATGTTCAAAAATTAACAATTATCCCACAAATATATTAGGCACCTTATTATCCTTGTTCTGGATATCAGTGAGTGGTGATGCATATGAGTAATCTAGTCTTCAGAACTACTGAAAAAATCTATGTAGCCAGAAGCAGAAAAAAAAAAATTATCTTGAACATACTTTTTAAAAAAGTTAATAAAATAAATTAGAGACTAAACCTTTTACAAGATTATCCAAATTTATGTTAAATTGTGACTTAGTTGACTTTTAATTAGGTGAAAATTAGATTCAGCATATAAAATAATAAAGTTCTGGGGACAACAAACACACACACTATGTAGCAAAGAACAAGGGTCTCTTCAAGGAAATAAAAATCTAATCTGCCATCTATCATTTTCAGAACATGATTGAAAGTTATCAATTCAAATATTTAACTATTCAGTGAAAGCTATTCTCAGTGTTTGCGTTTGTTAATTGTTGCACAGCCATAGTTTAAGTTGAAAATACTTTTTCTTAAAATTTACTTTTCCCACTCACATTCAGAAATGCCAACATTAAAACTAAAAGTGGAAGTACACTTCTTTAGCTCTCCATTTTAAAATATTAATATTTCCTTTACATATAGCCCTGTTTCTTGATTTATTTCCTAATATTCCTTTATTATTTTTTCATTATATATATAATATAAACATAATAAAATGCATAACTTAAGTTTTTTATTTTGATTGTTTGTTTTTTTAAACATAGACATCCAAATTTCACCCCAAATAAGTACTAGGTTCTGTCAAACCATGATTGTAAAAAATAGAAAATCTACAAAAATCAATCAAAAATTTGTTTTCTATATTTGAGATAAAACCAATTTTATAGGAATGCAATATTAATGTCCCATAGGAGGTATGATCAGGAATCCATCATGCATTTTTTTGTCTCCCCCTTATTTTTATATTAGACTTAGTTGTATGTACTTAAAATAAGGCAACTGTGATATGTAGGGTTTTGCAGAATGTCATATACTTTATGCAGCACTTTGCATGTCAATATTTACAACAATATTTTGCCCTAGAATATATTTCTCATTTAAATTAAAATGTTTCTAATATTTCATTTACCTTAAGTTGAATCACATTAAAATAAATTATAGTATGAAAAGTAAGCCAATATGAGCCAAACTTTTCCCAACAGATAGCAATTATTTTAAAAGAAAAAATAAAATCAGAATCTCAATTTTAGAGTCTTGTCAAGTAGTTTGATTTATAGCACTACAAAAACAAACCAAATTAAATTGAAATCAATTAGCATGTAACAAGTAATGATCAGCTATGATTTAAGATTCTAGGGAAGAAGAGTTGACTCAGATAGAATTACAATAGGCCTGGAACATATTTTTATTTGTAATTATCTAACAACAATGAGTTTTGAATAAGCCAGAAAATTTTTAAAAATCTGCAACGGTTATAAGCTTTATAACATTGAAATTATATAAAATTCTAATGATATGTTAATGCAAAGTAATGGGTGGAGAGACAGTGAAAGGGAAACAAGATGTTAAAATTATTTAAAACAGTGAAGACAATGTCTGCACTGTTTTAAATATTAAACAGTAACATTATAAATAAAGTCCATTCTAATGACAATCTTAGTAGAAAACTATCTACTGAAAATATGACAATGAAAAGAGAAAATTGAAAACATCTGTTGCTTATGTGAGAAGGTCAGCTATTTAATAAATTGTACATCATCCAGAAAACTTTCAGAGACTATAAATTTGATGTGTAACTCTTATTAATAGTATCTCTCAATACATGGAGCCCAAATAAGCACAATACATAGGCTTTATTTATTTCTTGACTGTGTTTGGACCAAACTCATCTTTAAGGAAAGGCAAGATTCAGATTCAAACAACACTTTATGCTCAACAAGACACAAAAAGTAGAGCACAATTTCAGTTAACTAGCACTGGTTATCTGAATCTAGTTATAAAACCTAATGTGCTTACTGACTCAGAGTTTAGTGTTAATCTTTTGATAAGAATGAAAGATGAAAGAAAGAGAGGGGGTGGGAAGAGAGAGAAAGGTAAGAAGGAACAAAGGAAGGAAGTATTTAAAATATTCTATTTAATGCTTTCCTGACTCATATTTAACTGACAGTCCAGAACTTTTCAGAATACAGTGATATCGAAAAATGATATATCAATGGTTCAATATGTTAAAAGCAAAAAAAAAAAAAAGGAACTGAATCTACATTGATACAATAAACATATAGCACTTTGAAAAACTTGTAGCTTCCCTGTTTCCTCTGGTTTCTTTGAATTTCTTCTCATTCTATCTATTTTTGTCTGTTGTGAGAGAAATACAGCTTAATTTTCTATAATATCACTTAAGGGAAACACTAAGAAAAATTCAAAATAAATAAAGCAAGGAGACAATAACAGAAATAAAAGAATAACAATAGTTGATTATTGAAGGGTTAACACTATATAAACATGTTTGCTTAGAAAACAAAATACATGGACAGATATGATAATTAATGTGAGAAAAAAGTAGAAATGAGGAAAGAAAAAGATAAATGTTTTATTTTACTTACAAAATGAGCAGTCTTCAGACATTTATTTTCCACTATACCTTAAAGGTGATGACCACAACAACGAAGGCCCCAAAAAATACTATTTCAAGAATACAGGGGCAATGAATTCTCAAATCTACATGATTGGTTCTGAGATTTTATCTAAATTGGGAAGTATTTACCAAAAGTTGTTAAAATTACATGGCACATTTTTGGTATCCGATTATACCAAGTGCTTAAATGCATTCAACGTGTACATGTAATTTGTGACTGAGGATTATCTTTCTCAGAATATTTATCATTGTAAAAGACAATTTTAACAGTGTTATGTTAACTAGAGTTAGATTTTCATGTAGTGTAGTAGAAAGGAATTCTAATGACACCCTAGAAGACATAGAAATAAATAAATAATTAATAATTCATAAAAATAAATTCAGGAAAAGAAAATATGGGATAGAATTTTTAGGATATATATTTCTCCCCAAGAAGTGACTATGATGTAGATCTAGTGGTCTACAACAATGAACAGAGATGGTACTGTATTTGTGAGAGATAGTGCTTTACAATCCAGTCTATGCTATTCTTTACATATAAATATAAAAAAAATAATACTGAAAAAAACATTAAATTACATGGTGGTTTTCTCACAAGAGAAAATTATTTGACAATGGTATAGACCAAGAACAAATTATTTTTCTAACACCCAAAGGCATTAGTCAATACTCTATTTTAAATAACTGTAGCTGGCATTCTTTTTTGAGGCAAGGAAACAATTTTTGTTTTTGTTTCTTTAATTCCAAGTTTTCATTTGACAACAAAAAAGAAAGAACAGTCTTTCCAAAGATGAAATGGACTTGTAATTTGTTAAATTCTTGAAGGATAGCACCCCAGGAAATTACTCATATCTCGGGTATCTCTCACGTATACACGAGGTACATATGTTAATAAACATCTGTTTGTTTTCTCTTCATAATTTGCCTTGTATTACAGGGATCTCAGCCAAGAACACAGAGGGTAAAGGGAAAATTGTTCTTCCTCCCCTCTAATCTTTAAGTAATTTTCTTATAAATGACACCAAATTCTGCTATATGTCAGCATACCACTCATCAGGGTTTGAAGCATGGAGGAATTAATATTATTATTATATATAAAGAATTTTTATACAGTTTTTAATCATGAATTCTTTTCAAAGGTAATGGTGTTCGGTGCAACAGATGGCATGACATAACTGAAACGATTCTGTTTTATGAACGTAACATGTCACAGAACTACACAAAATACATAGTCAGAAATAGGGCTTTACTAAATTTAAGCTGATTAAGAAGTGATGATTCAAGGCACAATACTGTCTGAAGTCAGAATAACACTGACTGAGAGATGTGAGATAGGAGGAAAGGGAGGAACAATATGCCCATAACATTCTCAGGAGAACAATATTCTACTTGGCCAAGTCACAACATTTGAGCATAATCTTCTGAATCAAAGATAAGGAGCGAAAAACCTCTAACCCTTGTCTTCTAATATAATATCCAGTTGAAAAATTATATGAAAACAGTATGCAATTACCGCTCCAATTCTTTATTTTAAGAAAAAAGAAAGTTCTTGGGGGGAATAATAGTGATAAATGCAGAAAATTAAAAATAAGGGGCTTAATTGTCTCTGTTGAAAATACGGGAGGAGATTCCCTTCCCTTCCTTTTTCACATAGTGTTTACTTTCTAAAACTTAAAACTGTAAGTACTTTCTCATTGCTTTGAAATGTATGTAAAGCCTCTTGAAAACTAGGTAGGCCTTTTTGTCGGCTTTCTGACCCAGAAATGTCTTTCTCACAGATCTGGGAGCCATCTTTTTGAAACATCTCTTTGTAAATGTCAAGTGCCTCTGTCTCCCAGTTTCTGGGGGAAGGTAGGAGTCTAACTTCAGTGGGTGCCTTACTCCAGGTTGCAAAACTACCTCCTGTCATAGAGATGTGAGAAGTTTGTACTGCCTCTTGGTAAAGCCAATCAGCAATGGCAGGTTGTCACCCCTATTCCCAGGTAAAGCTACTTTGAACTTTGTGACAAATGGCTCTATCAAGTCCTCTCACTTGAGGCCTGATTATTGTTTATCTTGAGAACACGCTTGTCATGGGCTATATCTTCTCAGCAGTATAAAGAGGTGGGGTTCCTTTCAGTCTTTGCAATCTCTCAAGGGATTGCCTAAGAATCTCATCACATTCTGGTTGAACGCATGCTTAAAAATGAGGTGTTTTCTTTCTCTTCTGTGCCTGTGATGAAGATTTCAGGGTAGAGAGAAGATTTTGTTAATTATAATTCCCCAATAATGGCAACATTAGTGAGAAACGATGAATTCAGAGAGAAAAGATATGTCAACTTTTTAGTCTTATTGGCATAAATTAGAATACATTTATGAACAGTCACTGATAATCACATCTCTACATAAAATGTATGAACACCTAGGAATTGTTCACTTTTTTGAGTAAAAATGTATAATATAAATTCTCCAAAGTGTGTAAGATTCTTATCTTAGCCATGTAAACCACCATTAAGTGAATAAGAATGACTGTGACCTTGCAAGGTAAAAGTAAAATTTGGCGTAAACCTCCAGCAGAATAGGATTTTTAAAAACGCACTGGGTTGGATAGTACATTAAATACACAAGGTCATAGACTGTGCTGACAAACATTAAAACAATTATTTTGAATCATTAAGATCATGTCACAATGACATGCAATAATTTACTGCAAACAGAACAAATATATTTTGTATTCCCATGATTCAAGAAAAGGTCACATTGATTTGATCCAATATTGAAGATACCTAAGTAATGAAAAATTAAATTCCAGATTATATAGAGATTCCTTTCATTTCACACACATGAAAAAATGATTAATGCTATATACCTACTTGTCCAGGAAGGGGGAAAATTGTTATATCAAGCTTTCGTTAAATTAATCTATTCTCTGTCCCATTTCCCAACAAATGATTCTTTAATGCACACATTAACAAATTAACCATTCTCCATTTATTTTTCTAGGAAAATTCTCAAATTCTAAAAATAAAACACTGCAATTAAGATGGTTATACATTTATATATATATATATATATGTACACGAATGTGTATATGTGTATGTGTATTTACACAAATACATAGGTTTATAGATATATGCATATATATATATATATATATATATATATATCTACATATACGTAAATTTGGGAGAGATAAATCATATTTTCATTTCTTCTACATGTAATACATACTGCTGGGTATTTAATATTTGCAATCTTTCTTTTAGGAATTTTACACTTGACCATGTTAACTAAATGAATGAGACAAGACTTTATAAGGATGTGGAAATAATGTTCTCCATCACTGGATCATTGTTTTGCCTTAATCATGATATGTCAAATAATTAAAAATCAACAGAAATATTTAAAATGTCTGTGATAGAACTCCCATATGTATTATTTAATAGTTCATTACCAGAAAAAAATTTAAAAAAACCTGCTTTGATTCTCTTTCTTGCTAAATAACCACTTTTATTAAAAAAGGGGGGGCACTATAAATTGTAAGGGTAGATTGTACTGAAGCAAAACATGCCTATGCAAAAGAAACTTCATTTTTTGTTTTTATTTTCTTTAGTTATCTTTACATTAAATGGAAAATTAAATGTAGAGGACATATACAAAAAATACACAAGTTGAGAGAAAATTGTTCAAATACTGCAATAATTTATATTCAAGATTATGTTCAAGAAATTAATACACATTTGTCTTTTTTTTCAAGTAAATTAAGTATTTGAGCCAG
The DNA here is from genome assembly GCF_057876585.1 of Rhinolophus sinicus. Taxonomy (NCBI): domain Eukaryota; kingdom Metazoa; phylum Chordata; class Mammalia; order Chiroptera; family Rhinolophidae; genus Rhinolophus; species Rhinolophus sinicus. Next base: position 173,442,576 of record NC_142516.1, on the reverse strand, counting down.
AAAGGTTAAAAATGGCTCAGGGAACAACCATGCTACGTAATGGTTTGGGCCTTAATTTATGCAACAAGTTCAGTTTAACAATGAGAAAAACTGCTAATCAGTGCCCATAGATATTAGATCATAAATCCAATAGGGCCAAATGGATATTTGCAGCATAGCAACTACTGGCTTAATAATTTAATTAATCTAAACATGCAAAATTTTGTGCTTGCTTAAATTTGTTTAGCATATGACACATTAATGGAGATTAAAAACTACAAGTATACCTATAAATTTAAAATGTGTTTTAGAGGAAAAGGGACAATAACCAGATCTTACATAAATACCTCATAAGAACCATATTAGGAACTTGAGAGAATGAGTTCATATATTTGGCCTTGTAATTATTTACCTTACATAGCTAAATTGAAATACCTCTGATTAGTACAGTGTTCTTATAAAACTGCTGCAAATGAAAGACAGTGATAATCAAAGTAGTATATAATTAGGAGAATACTAGCTTTCCTTAGAGGTTTCCTGTTGCAACTATTACTTCAAGTGAAGTATTTTAAATGCTGTAATTCATTTTTCTCCTTACATCGAATTGGAAATTTAGAATGTTTCCTTTAGCAAGACTATCTTGTTGGACATTTGATAATATTTTAACTTTCAAGCTGTTTTAATATGTAGTAATGTATGGATGTTTTTAATCACTATTTTCACTAACTGTCCATAACATAAATTGAGTTCTATATTTTACTTTTTAATATGGTTATAGAAGATTTATATGAATATCCTTTAATAACAAAACCTGTTTTTTTCCCCTCTGGGTATTCAATATGAATTTGTTTGATCAAGGAATTTTTTGAATTAAAGATAACCATAAATATTTAAAATCCCATTTTGGAAACATTTAGAACACCTAAGGGCTTAGTATATCACTCAGTGGGTTACTTTTATAGTGTTTTGCCAACTAATAGAAGTTTTAAATACAATATTAATATTTTGTTTATCTTTCCAACTACTTTTACTTCTTGAAAAATATTTAAGCATATTACACATCATTAATTAACAATTTTTACCATGTACTATAATTTAAATTATGTTAATGTTAGCAACTTAATTATGTGAAAGGTCTATATATATCAGAGAGGAGAAATACCAAAAGCAAACTTTTAGAACTTCAGCTTTTTTCAGTGAATGATTTTGTCTCTAATATAATGTTCTTAAATTTTATTAAAGAGGGATTTCAGGATTGGGTTTCAATTTCAATGTTTAACACTGCTAAGCCTCTTGATTAATAAGATTTTATGCTTGCAAAATGCCCCATTACCTCAATTATAGCCCTTTTCAAATTGAGACCATTTCTCATTTATATTTCCTTTCCAAGTTACATATAAGCCCTCAGTAAATTTTAAATCAATAAAAGCACAAACGAATGAATGGAATATGTATTCCACAAAATAAATGAACAGCTCCCCTGCATCTAATTACTTTCAATGAGTTTATTAGAACAATAGACCAATAAAGAACTATTAAATATACTGTGCAGTTTTCTGAAGTGATTTGAATTCTGGAATGTTCAAAATCAGTGTAAAGATTCCTGATCATAACCATAATTTTAGAATTCATTGTCAGACAATTCAAAGACAAAATATTTCACTACCACAGTCTACTGAGGAATTGTCAAGCTGTTGATATTCTAGAATTTCAATTGTCTTTTTCTAGAAAAAAAATCATACTTTATTCTGTTGAAAGCATTTCCGGTGACTGGTTGTCTTATGTTTCTAATAAGCTGACAAAAGATAAATGCAAACTAAAAGCACTTCATGCAATCCTCTAATTACACATTTTTCTTCAAACATTTTGTGTAAATGCATGATAATATACTTAATTGCCATCCACTTGCAATTAGGAGTTGGGTCTGTTACATATTCTGCACAAGTAGAGTAGTAGAGTATTATATTGTCATATCTGTTTTGTGTTTTACATTTTATGAACAGTAATTATGAATATTGGTATAGACATTGGCATCAGAGTTTATGCCTGAACAATTTCTTAGTGTTCAAGAAAACACATGTATAATAACATTTTTGACTAACAAATTAAAAATGTGTTTTTTTAAAGAAGCTTACTTACAACATATAATTTTTTTCTCTCCAAATTTATGCATTAAGACTGAAATTACACACAAGCCCAGAAAGCACTCTAATTTACTTGAGAACACTTAACCTTAAGTTTGTTTTTCCACATTTCTTTTATTACGTACTATAACATTCCAACTTGAGAGAGAGTGAGAGACAGACAGACCAACAGACCTACAGATAGAGACAGAGAGAGAGAGAAACTGACAATATAATTCCATTTTCAGGGGTTTTCATAAACAAATTAAACAAATCTTTCCCAGCGGCACACCTAGGATTCATTTGTACACTTCTATGAAGTCATGTTGTAAGAAAACATTGCTTTATATTTGAGGTGTCTTTTTAAATCAACTTACAATATCTTATTCAAATAACAAGCATGTCACATGGAGGATTATATTTTTTAGATGATAGCTCTGTGCAGGACCTAATAACTTCTGGATTCTATTCAGAACTGATAGAAATAATTTTGAGAGCTTTTCCTTGCCAAAAATATTGGAGCTTTCTGCCTGTTTTTAAAAAATTGATATTTAACTTTTCTCAGTGACTGTACAGATATTCTTAAAATGCATTTTGGTCTATTATTTAAAACACAAGTATATACACACGCACATGCACAAATATATCGATACCTCTCAGGAGAATTTTTCCTACAGAATGACATTTGCTATTTACATATAGTACAAGCACAATTAATTTGTTGATTAATTTGATTAACGCACACATTAAAAACAGATATTAGTTTCACTGGGTAACTGTGAAATTGACTGCCCATTATTTGGTGAGTGAGGAAAGAGTTAAATAACCAGACCACAAACCTAGTAGACCTGTAATTGACTAAACTGTGATACTAAATCCTCTCTCCTGACTCTGTCATCATAAGATTATTAGTATCACAATCAAATCAACTCATATATCTTAATATATAGAGCCTGTTATTTGTATTGACATTTTCTGAGAAGATTGTTTCACACTCAAGAAATCACATGGGCTCAAAAAGGAGAGTAAAAAAGTTTTTTTTAAAACTAATAGTTATCTCAGTGTTAGCAATGACTATGCACAGACTACAAAACATGTGGAAACACAATAGCACTTTGTTTATTAGAGAGAGGCTGGATGCCTCTTAACTTGGAGAATGTGGTTGTAATACCATAAAAATGGTTTTAACTTTTTCACTTAAATTAATTTGAATTTAAGAAAGCATCATTCTTCTGAAATTCTAAATACCCTTGCATTTACTGTCAAGGAGATTTCTTCAATGCACAAAACATTGTGTGTAATAGTTTAGTCCCTGAGAAATCGTTCAATGTATGTAATGTGCATCCAAAACATTTTCACTGAAATATTTGACTGAATATGCATTTACAAATTGTACATTGAAATTCATACACAGAGCATTAAGGACTATTTGAACTTTAATTAATGTAATTTGTTTATTATAAAGGGGCCCTCTTTCACCCCCTTTACATTCCATGTTTAGATGTGACACTTACTTATAACCATAGGGCTCTGAAAAAGAAGTGTGGCATGTTTCTGGTGACTCAAGTATCTTTTGAAGATTTCTATATTTTAGTTGCCTATAGAATTGCTCCCATCATTTAAGATTTTATCTAATTATGCAGCTCAAAATAACTAAAGAAACACATAAATTACCACACGAATCATAAGTACAAGAACATGAAATCATAACATATGCCTGTTCAATTAAACTTAGGTGTGTTTTCCTTATTCTTTTGACTTTCTGTGGTAAAATTATCTTTAATTTGAAGTGTCTGTGACTCTGCATTCCCTTTTCATTAATGATAGATGTTTTGACCCCTCTTATAAATATAAATACTGCTTTTCTGTCATCATTTATATTTTAGGCCATCAATATATTCCAAAACATAGTTTCTCAAAGTGAGCACTCAACCTTAGCCCTATTCTTCCTCACTTCTAGACTTCCCCGTCTCTTGTTATTTTGTGCTTTCTTTGACTCTGTCAGCAAGTCTCTCTGCAGCTTAGAGTTCTTCTGCATGCTTCAAAGGGAGAGATTCTTTTTCAGGTTGAAATCTATGTTTTTTCCAATGCACCTGACTGAAAGTATGATTTTTCATACACTGATCTTTTTTTTCTTTTTCCCAGAATAGAATAATCTAAAAAGAATTTAAATGAATGTATAGATAGATATACAGTTATGTATGTGCACATTTATTTTCACCAGTTCATTGTGATAATGGGATAAAAATTATTTTTATTCAACCTATTTATGCTGTCTAAATGTGAAAAAAAGAAATCTCTAAGATTTCAGGTACATCATTATATATCACAAACCATACATGTATTTTCATCCAAAATTAGCATATCTGTCTCTCCTAATTGAATCTAAAGATGTGTACAAGACCAGATGGGTAACTGATTTATATTAACATGATTACCAAAACCTTTAACCCAGTGTATAAACATAATTAAAAAAAAAAAAAAAAACCTATTAACAAAGGTTATTTTCCTTAATGAGAAACAAGCATAGGCTTCAACTATAAAATTAAAATATGTAGAAACAGAACAAATGATTCTTTCCCAATCCTATCGTTCAATGGCAACTATCCATTAACAATATGTTTTTGAAGTATTATTCTAGTCATAATTTTTCTCAATGATATCTCTGCTGATGGGGCAACAACTGCATCACTTTCCATAGTATCTTCTGATTTAATATTTGATTACAAATAAGGCTGCAAAGTTCCAACTAGATGAGGTAGTCACACAGTGATCCAACTGTGACATTTTTTAGGACTCTGGGTGTTGAGATAAAGTAAGGTATCAGAATCATTGAGATTTCCAGTCAATTTTAAAATACTATTATATCTGAAATTTCCTATATCAATGAAACAATATTAATTACTGGAATTGGATGGAGCATAAAAGACTCCAAGTATAAATATTCCATCCATATTTACCACAACTAGTGCACATATGTTATGTAAACTAGACTTGTTGGTAGATTCTTTTATTGTATTTTCTAAATATTAGAACAAATACTTGACCCAAATAATATTTGTACTGGAACTGACCCAAGTTATACTGTCCTAAGACAAACTGACTGAATTTATGAAGAAGCTACATTTAGGAAATAATGAAAATCAACAAGTAATGTATGTGTACCTCTTGCAGTATACAGAAAACCTTGTATTCCTATGATATTTTAGTGTTGAATACAAAGGTTAAGAATCAAAGTTTTGAAAGAAAGACACAAAATAAAAAGACAAAGGAGAAAATACTGAAGTATGACACATGCCTTTTACAAGCAGCTCTTACATATATTGATCAGTAGGCTTAATAAGAAAGCCTAATCTATATTTAAAAGTAACTGTCTGCTTGGCTCCTGCTCTGTCGTGTGCAGCCTTCAGATAAACAGTAAATGAAGTGTCCACATGACAGACTATTCAGCAGAACTGGCGCTCTGATTAGTTATTTAACAGTTTTATTTATTTATCAGTTTTGCAAGATGAATAAACATGTTTTCTATACATTATCTTAATAGACTTGATGATGATGCAACGAAAATATTATACAATGTCATGTGTGGATCAAAAGATTGGAGTATTTGTTCTATAATTTTCAGTGTTGCATAGAAGCTTCCATTTATCATGTGCTAGGGCCCCCCACCCCCACCCAACAGCAACATTGGCTGATTTCACTTTTCAAGTACAAATCATTATTCTGGATAACAGAATCATCCACCTCCTTGAGGGTCTGCCAAGATTTGCAGGAAATAAAATGCAGTTTGGAGCAGCAAAATGGAAATCAAAGGGCTGCCTTCAGCATTCATGCAGCTCTTTAAGCGGCAGGCAGCGCTTTCATCTATCAATGGTCCCTGGGATTAGAACTTTTAGAGGAACAAGGCTCACCTACTCACTTATTTCTCCCACACAAAATCAGAATTAGGGTGACAGGCAGTGAGAACAAATAATTGGTTCACTGCCTCTGGCGCAGAGGGTCACTGCAGCACTTTTTGTGCTTCTATCAGTGGTAAGAAAAATGTACATGTTTCCTTCTTTCGTACATGTTAAATATCTGAGTCTGACTGCAGTGAGCACTTTTCATATTTATTCATTCATTTCTTCAGCATATATGTATCCTTGGACTCCGTGTATAGGCCATGTTCTAGGCACCGAGACATAGCACTGAACAAAACATCTCAAAGCGCTTCGTTCGAGTAAGAGAAGCTGATACAAATGTTAGATGGCAACAAGTGCTTGGCAAAATATGTTGAAGGGAATAGTATTGAAATTCTAGAGTAAAATCCGTTTGCTTCTTTCTGTAGGAAGGTAAGATGAATTAGTACTGTGTTTCCCCAAAAATAAGACTTAGCCAGACAATCAGCTCTAATGCATCTTTTGGAACAAAAATTAATATAAGACCCAGTCTTATTTTAATATAATAAAAGATCAGGTAAAATATAATATAATAAATATAATATAATATAATATAATATAATATAATATAATATAATATATATAATATAATATATATAATATAATATAATAAATATAATATAATAGCGGGTCTTATATTAATTTTTGCTCCGAAAGACACATTAGAGCTGATTGTCCGGCTAGGTCTTATTTTTGGGGAAACACGGAAGGTCTCACTTCTGCTGTTATTGGTGTGTAACTATTATCAATAAAACTCATAATAACAAGGCAAAATCAATAATGCTACTTGATGTTAGGATGCCAGATAAAATAGAGGATACCCAGGCAAATTTGAATTTCAGACAAACACAAGTATCGCTTTAGTATAAGTATGTTCCAGATCATTCATGGTACATACAAAAAAAAGCACTCATTGTTTATCTAAAATTCAAATTTAACTGGGTGTCCTGTATTTTTGCTTGCTAAAACTGGCAACCCTATCTAGGAGGCATTTTTTTTTTCTTCTTCTTTAGGTAGCCTATCCTAGCCTAAGTAACAGCTTTTCTCTTTTATCTCAAGCTTAAAAATTAATATAAAATAATCTAAATATTGTTTAAACAATAGTTAAAAAGGAAAAAAAATCATACAATGTTTCTTATAACACATGCATTTATTTTAAAGTCATTTGTTAAACTAAAATCATAGTGGTGCTTTTGTGCTGTGCAATATAAAAGACAAAAAATTTTTACTTGATTCATCTAAGACTGTAGGTCCTACTCATACTCAAAGGAGTCAAAATGAGAGTAGTTTCCAAAGGATCTGTAAAAATGTAAATATCCTCACTGAAAAATCTATTTGTTAAATATACAAATAGTAAGACTTAAAACAAAACTTTAGTGAAGACGTGTCTTGAGAAGGGAGTTAATTTAGCAGTTGAAAACTAAATTCCAGATCCTATCCTACACTCATAAGCCTTGTGATCTTGAAGCAATTATTAGTGAATTTAAGCTTCAGGGTTTTTTCAAAATTTATTTTATGGGAAAATGATACTTAATTCATAAGATTGTAATGAGGATAGAATGCTTTTAGCCAGGAAAGAATTTATCACAGTGCCTCGCACATTTTAAGTACTCAATAAATGGTAAATATTAATATTATTATTAAAGTCCAAATTGTGTTACATATTATGTAAGGTCTTGTACTTTCCTTTCATTAAACATGTGGTAAGTCACACCTCTAAGAGGGAAAAAAAAATCATGAGGTCCCTCCAAATTGAGCTACTCATAAAAGACAAAATACAAACCTCCTCAGGCATAAAATACAGTAATCCCCACTTATCAGCTGTGGTTTCACTTTCCTCGGTTACAGTTTCCCACAATCAACTGTGATCTGAAAATGTTAAATCGAAAATTCCAAAAATAAACAATGTATAATTTTTCAGTTGTGCACTGCTCTGAGTAGCATGATAACATCTCTTGCCATTCCACTGTGTCCCTCCTGGGACATGAATCATTCCTTTGTTCAGCATATCCATGATGTATATGCTCTCAACCCCAAAGCTCAAGATTACCAATGCTGGCAATTTGAATATGGCAAAAAAAGCCATAAAGTGTATATTTGTATGATAGCCCCCCACTCCATCCCTTATCTGTGAGGGATAGGTTCCAAGACCTAGAGTGGATGCCTGAAACGAAGGACAGTACTGAACCTTACATATGAGGACTGACAATATTTAAGTTCACGAAATTATTGCAACAATGTTGCTAACGCTTTTTGATATCAGATGGATTATTCATTATGAATTTGTACCAACTGGACAGTTAACCAACTTTACTATTTGGAAGTCCTGAAAAGGCTGAGTGAAAAGTTAGAAGACCAGAACTTTTCACCAATAATTTATGGCTCTTGCATCATAACAATGCACCAACTCCAACTCACATGGCACTGTCTGCGAGGGAGTTTTAGCCAATAAAGAAATAACTGTATTGTATTGGAACACCCTCCCTACTCACCTGATCTGGCCCCAGTGACTTCTTTCTTTACCTGAAGGTAAAGGCAATATTGAAAAGAAGACATTTTGCTGACATTCAGGACATCAAGGGTAGTAAGCGACAGCACTGAGGCCATTCCAGAAAAAGAGTTCCAAAATTGCTTTGAAGGGTGGACTAGGCGCTGACCTCAGTGCACAGATTCCCCAAGGAGAGTATTTCAAAGGTGACCGTAGAGATATTCAGCAATGAGGTATGTAGCACTTTTTCAGGGATGAGTTCGCGAACTTAATTGTCTGACCTCATACTCGTATACTGTTTTTTCCAGATAAAGTCATATTTATGATAAAATGTAATTTATAAAATAGGTACCAAAATAAATGAACAACTAATGAAAAAATGTAACAATTATAACAAAAGCCTGTAATAAAAGTTATGTAAATAGCTTTGGGACCATTATTAACTAAAATAAGGGTTACTGGAACACAAGCACTGTGATGCTGGGACAGTCGATCTGATAAGTGAAATAACTACTAAGTGACTAATGGGAGGGTAGCCTATACAGCTGGATGCTCTGGACAAAGGGATAATTCATGTCGCAAGCATAGAGGAGCAGGGCAGAGAGAGATTACATCACACTAGTCAGAAACACACAATTCAAAACTTATGAATTGTTTATTTCTGGAATTTTCCATTTAATATTTTCAAACTGCGGTTGACTGTGGGTCACTGAAACTGAGAAAAGAGAAACCACGGATAAGGGGGACTACTGTACAGGGAAAAAAACATAGCATATACAGGGTTTGGAACTATGTGCGTTTTCAGGCATCCACTGGGGGTCTTAGAACGTAACCTCTGCAGATAATGGCATACTACTAAACTGTATTCTACCAAAGTTATTTTTATTTTGTGTGCCATTCGAATTAATTATGTCACATAAAGATATCTTATACACCTTATATATTTAGGTTCTCATAGTACCAATGAATCAGACTCAAATTTACTTGATTGGGGTGATTATAGGCAAGTAAGTCCAAAATCTACACATCTTGAAAAAGAAATTCTATGCAGATTGTTGGCTACTATACAGTAGTAAAATTTTCAAGCTGGCATATGCCTGAGTCATAATCAAAATGACTGAGGTATTGTTTGTGTCTATAGTCTAGTGGTTACCAGAGGGTAAGAAGGGAGGGGGCTAGTAGATGAGGGTAAATGGGATCAAATACATGGTGATGGAAGGAGAACTGAGTCTGGGTGGTGAACACACAATGTGATATATACATGATGTATTACAGAATTGTGCATTTAAAACCTATGTGACTTTACTAACCATTGTCACCCAAAAAAACTTCAACTGAAAAAAAAAATGACTGAGGTAGTTTTCCAGTTAAGGCATTGATAATTGTGTAACTATTTAATAATTTACGTAATTATTATTATGTGACTGCCTATTCTATATGCAGTCATCTTTTCCACAGGAAGCAAGAATAAAATGAGCATTATCTAAGTAGACAAAAGTAAATGAAATATATAGCACAGGTTTAAAATGCTTCTTCAAGCATCCTGCAATGTAGTAAACATTTTTCCCAAATGTATGAATAAATATATTTCTAAAATGAAGTTGTTGAAGTAAATGAAATATTTTTTGAAATAAATGAAAAATTTAGAATGAAAGAATGTGTGCAAAGAAGAAACATGCTTCTTTGGGAACAATCTGGGTCAGAAGGTATTTCATTACTATGTATTTTTGGCATATGTATCCTTTAAAACATAAGATTAATATATATATATATATATATATATATATTTACACACACACATATGTATATATACATATATATGTGTGTGTGTATATATATATATAGCTTGTGTTTTAAAGGACATATATATGTGTATATATGTATATATACTGATATATATATATATATATATATATATACATATACTGATAAAAATATTTCAGTAAAACCATAAAAACTATAAATTAGATGTCTATAAAAACTGATTATAAAGAGTTTACATAATATCATTAGGTTTAAGATTAAACTTTCCATTTATCGTGTTATTTACACAAGCTTCTCTTATTGCCTGGGGAAAACATTTTAAAGTCTAAAACTTCAAGGAGACCATACTGATTTTTTAATAATTAAAAAGTCTCACATATCTACAATCTCAAACACTTCTTCTGAGTAAACATTGCAGGAAAAAATAAAAACAAAAACACACCAAAATGTAATACTAAAAAAAGTCCGTCCAATTTGCTTTACTTACTGGTACAGAGAGCTAGCATTATAGTACACGTTTTATTTAAGTTGCTTGGAATAAGAGGACGAGTTGGACATCGCTCACTCAAACCTCCAATTCCCCAAACTAATAGTGCTAGGAAAGAGGCAAAGGGAATAGACTGAGTTTGAACCTCACCCTAAAGGCTAATAGAAGATACTTCTGTCAAATGCCTCCAAGCAAGAGATACACTGAGCTACCTTGAGGCCCAAATCAAACCGAGGGACTCTTTAGGCGCGCTGTTCCATTTGACCTCCATATCACCATAGGACAAAAAAGGAAATAACAGTTCCTAATATCTTTGGGAAATAGATGAAAAATAAATATTTGAATCAAAATCAGCATCTTGAATTGTAAGAGGAAAAACAAATCATTCAGTAATGAAAGCAGAAAGAACCTCATCGCTGTAGAATGTAACTTTGAATTGTAGCAAAGAAATTAGTTAACGGATTTCTCAAGGTCTCCTTTATTTCTGCCTTTTGTTCCATAGAGACCCCAACTTGATGTGTACTAAGTGAGCTCTTCAAGTGTGTGTCAGTTATACTGTGAGTAGATGACAGACTGGAGGGCCAGCACATGGTAGCTAAGGTCAAAGAGGAAGAAGATGCTTAGCCACAGAGAAAAGAAACACTGCATCTCAGGTTCTTATGCAATTCAGTGAAAATGCGAAAGTCAGGGCCACATATCAGGCTTTCTAACAATCAATCAAGAATGTCTGCCTGTCATTCACTTGTGGCCAAATAAATAAGCAATTCAGATAAAGGAAAAATAGAAAAACGCACCCCAAATAAAACAGAAAATTTGATTTTTGTTTCAATAGCATTCTGAGTACAATATGTAAATTACTACAAATATATCTTTTTTGTTCACTTAAAATATATACATTATAAAAGCATATGTTTTATTCTGTTCTTTCTTCATAGCAATTTTATTCCACTGCAGTTTACTATTACTATAACTCAAATGTCTATTAGTGTAACACAAATCAATAATTTATGAATTTTTATCACGTGAAGATGAACATAATAGAAAACAACAGCGGGTTTTTAGTTTTAAGAATGCCATAAAAAGGTATACTTTCTATTTACAGTTGGCAGATTATCTCGAATAGTTGATGGAGAATTTTAAAGCTCTTTATTCAATATTACCTAAACTATTCATATTTGAAAGAATGTCATTAGAATAATTATTGATAACTAGAAAGGAAATAAAATGTGAACAGTCAAAATGTATTTCCCTATGTTCATAAAAAAGTGCTGGTACATTATTCATGGAAATATTCCACAGAATATTTACTTACTCAAATTGTCTCTTCAGTTTACCAATTTAAATTTGATTAGAAGCACCAAATTTGGAAGGTATGAGGACACTAATACAAGTAAGAAGAGATAACATTTCTTACTTGAGTAATACTGACATTTTTGAGCTCTTGTTATTTGCCAGAACTTATTCAGGACACTTTGCTTATATTATTTCTAATACTTATTTTCTTTAAGACAGTTATATTATTATCTTAGAGAGACAGAGAGCAAGAGTGAGAGAGAGAGTGAGAGAGAGAATGAGAGAGAGAGAGAGAGATTGACAGAGAGAAAGGGAAAGGAGAGAGAGACAGATTGAGAGAGAAGACGAGGCCAGTGCCAACCTCAGTTTTCCTTATTCTGAAGTACATTATGCAGGGGCCCTGCAGATAATAAAATATATTCATATTCCATACCTTTTTCAATAACGAATAAACTAAAACACCAAAAAGTCTTCTGTGCTAGTATCATGTAACATTGATAGATTATAAACCAATTTCCCTTTTCTCTTTCTTAGGTTACTTGTCACCTATGTTAAAGACTTTACTTCATGAGGAGTATTGGTATTTCTAGCTCAAAACACCTAAACTTCTCATTTTAAATCATAATTTTCTATCTCACAATAGTTTGACTTAGGAGAGATTACTGAAATGCTTTTGTTACATATTTTGTAACTAGCTCTTAAGGAGTTTAAATCCGAACTCAACATCCTCTTTTGAATTAAGAACCCCTCTTTGACTTCATTTAAAAATGTATTTCCCTAATAAAAAGAGCCTTAGGAAATATTCCAATAAAGCACCACTCTTCCTATGATAGGATGGCACTTTTCCTAAGCCTCAGATTGTTGTTTTGTGGGGTTCTAAATCTAGTTTTGATCTCTCGATATAGTTTCACAATCGACATACTCTACATAAGAACTACTTCTTAAAAAACATAAAATATAATGTACTTCCTTTCCTGACTAAAGCATTTTCCCCCATTCATGGAATATTTTAAAGGCTAGCTCAAGTTTTCTTATTTTATTCCTAATGTGAAAGGGTTTTTCTTTTGAATGTGCAGGAATGATAAAATACCTGATAATGTCAAAACACAAAAACAGGAGAAAAAAAATATCAATAAAACCAGTGACAGCACTTTAGAAAGTTTATGGTTTAATTATTTCTTTCCGATGAGCAGTTAAATCAAAACTGTTATTATGCTATTTCTAACAATGCTGATGATTTGCAGAGATTAACTGGCAAATTTGCCCAAAGTATAGTATATTGCCTTTTTGCATATCTGACTGTGAGTTAGGTTATTACTAATTACAAAGAAATAAAGTTTTCTAGCCAATTACTGGGAATAAATCTATAAAGGTCCAAAATTCAAGTGAAGGTTACGAATCTGGAATATAATAAGCTGTTCATTAATATCCCTCATATGTAAATAAGCACTTACCATTTAAACTTATCTGTAGATGTTTGGGTAGATACTATAGAAATACCAAATCCCCTCCATGTTATTATTTAAAAGTTCTTTCTAGCCTAAATCTATATAATGTTTCAAACAACTAGTGCTAAATTACACAATTTTTAAAAACAATATGTGACTGACTTTGCAAGTTAAGTGAAATGCAGATCTAAGATATCATCCTGATGATTCCAGATACACTAAACAAGCAATATCTACCTTTCCTTAAGTAGCCGGCAAGAAATTAGAATTTATGGAAAATAGGTCTCATGTTTCTTTCCTTGGTATATTTGTTATGAGGACAGAATTGAAGCCAAAGAGTTTGCTTAAATAATTGTGTAGTTTGACTTAATTATTTCAATAACACTAACCTAATTGATGACTAACTATCAATTTAGACCCATTCTGAGTTGCACGCTGTAGCCCGCAATTTGCTCATGCCATGTTTCAGATGTGGTCATTTGGGAAGAGTAAGCTTCCAAGGTCATACAGCTGGCAAACGGAAGAGGCATGATCTGTGCTCGGTCTGTTTACCATGCTTCCCTGAAAATAATACCAAACTGGACCATCAACTCTAATGCGTCTTTTGGAGCAAAAAGTAATATAAGACCTGGTCTTATATAATATGTAATATATTATAGTATATACATAGGTCTTATATAGTATAATATATATTATATTATATTATATTATATTATATTATATTATATTATATTATATTATATTATATTATATTATATTATATTATACCGGGTCTTATATTAAAATATGACCAGGTTGTATATTAATTTTTGCTCCAAAAGACGCATTAGAGCTGATAGTCCAGGTAGGTCTTATTTTTGGGGAAACATGGTAATTATGCAGCACTTAGCCACTACACACATTTCCTGTAGCATCCTCCTTGAGAGATCTTAAAAATGTATTTGATGTATTCTACATGGATATTTTTACTAGAATATGCAACCAAAGTCTTAAGATTCCTGAAACAAATTTAAACAATGATTCTCCCTTCTCCCTTTCCCTCTCCCTCTTTCTCTTCCCACTACCCTGTTGACATAGGTTTTTTTTGGACATGGTTAGATTCTAAAAATTATACATTGCATCCCGAAAGCAAAGAAAGTACATAAAACTCAATTATACACATAAAGAATCTTACAATATGATGTGTCAAACAAAAGGACCATTAAACAACAACAAAATCATGAATCAAAACTTTAGAATTTCCCTGTTTGCAATAACCAGTAAAAGACTAACACAAAAGTTATCATTCAGTAACAGAGCAATGCATTTACACTGATGAATATAAGCACAAACTGAACTTGCAATGTTGAGGTGTCATTATTTTCTGCACATGGAAATAACTACACTGAAAATTGATGCCTTTTTAAAATAAAGAAATAATGTCTGTACAGAAGACAGTTGTCACATGACTAAATCTAAGGTAGACTAATCTTTGCTCTGAATTTTAATTGTAATTAAATGCATACCATGGGTAGATTTCCTCATAATACTTGTATTTTATATGAAGTTTAAATTGAATTTTAATTCACCTAATACTATTTTATTAAAACATCATATTTTTAGGATAGAGTTACCAGTTTTAGAAAACATAAAATACAGGAAAGCTGCTTAAATGTGAATTTCAGACAAACCATGAATACTTTTTTAGTCTTAATATGCCCCAAATAGTGCAAGGGATATTGCAATATTGTAATATTTGAGACATACTCAGACTAAAACATTTTCTTTGTTTATATGAGATTCAAATTTAACTAGCTGCCCTGTATTTTATCCAGCAACCTTATTTTAGAGTTATTAAAATCTGACATTCATGTATTTGTCAGTCTGAATAATTCTCAATCACCTGTCAAAAATGTGTGTCAAAATAACATTAAGGTAAATTTGGGACATTTCAGACAAACATCCATGGTTTGTTCAAATAATCCAAATTGTTAAAAACTCTAGATAATTTATTTTATTTATTTTCATATATTAAAATAAAATGTTAGTGCAATTTTATGAATATTTTTCTTTTATAATTAGTAATTTATTACCATGTTTTCCTTGTGAGATGGCTTTGAGGTTTAAAAAAAAAGAGAGAGGGAAAAAACCTTCAATTGTATGCTTCTAAGAGTTACCGAAATCAGTGAGCTCCTTATTTTTAGGTATGGCTACTAATTTGCTTAATCTATTTATCCATGACTTTTAATACTCAAATTATTATTAACACAGATATACAAAGAATGTGTTTTTTTTTCTGCTCTAGAGTAGACCACCCATACAGGGTAAAGTAAAGTTATTCTGCTTCATGGATCCTTAGAAGAATGAATCACATGACAGCATGCAGCTATGGAAATTGTGATTCCATGCTGCACACCAATGAAAGCTGACATTACCCTAACTTTGCACTAGGAGGCGTATTGTTCCTACAGATATTTCTAATGTAATACTAACCACACTAATCATGACCTCTTCAATAAGCTCAACTACACGAGAATAGTACTAACAACTTTTAAATATTCATAATAAACGAGTACTCAAAACTAATTCTTTGGGGGATTAAAGTCATACTTGAAATTGATAAGAGCTAAAACTTTCCAGCAGAGAAAGCTTGTTTTACAGCCATTTTTTAAAACTACTTTGTGTAATAGTATATGAAATCATCTCATTGTACCTCTTGCAGAAATAAAATGGTAATAAAACACAAAGTGCTTGATTAAAAATTGATATAACAAATACTTTAAAATCATAAAGTGAACATAACTTATTTAAAATAAAACAATAAAGACACTGGCGCACAAATATGCTTTACTATATAATGTTTATTAGTCTTTAGCAAATTGTGATGTTTTGAAACTACCCATCAAATATGATTAATATGACAAAATAGTCAAGAATTTAAAATATAAAGTTTTTAGAATTTGAAACTAAGACTTTGTTAGAATTTTATTTCTTCTAATGTATAACACTGCTTTTACATTTTGCAATTCAAGGAGGTAATTTTTAAAACTTGATTGGAAACTTTTACTAAATAATTAAGATACATGTTCTGCCTGTTGTGTACCTTTTCACTATCTATTCATAATAATAATCACAGTTCTAAAAATGATATTTACTAACTGAGACTGCATTCATGTCAAAAGCCCTTGGTCTACAGAATTTCAGCTCAATTCCGGGATGATTTCATTGAGTTATATGCTGCCTTACAAAGTGTGTACCGCAAACGCGGTTTCTCTAAACAGTAAAAGCATAAGCTGTGTAGTCAGGCACTCCTGAGTTTATACTCTGCCTCAGATACTTGCCAAGCAGTTTTAGACAAACAAATTTTCAGAAATTCAGTTTACTTATAATACTAATTGCAATATTAGTGTGGAATCATAAACAATATATTAAAATATTTACTAGCATTTCTCACTCATAAGCAGACCTCGATAAATATTACCCAGAAATGTCATCAGGCATCAAAACCATTTTTAGTGAGAAGTTCACCAACTGATTCATATGCAGTCAGGTAGAGTCAGAAGCACATGGCAGACAGGGCTATATAAAGTAAATGTAATTTCAAATCTTGTACATGATTAAACAGCAAAAAATCATTTAAAATAGCATTTAAAAGAAAAACCAGATATAAAAATAGCGTTATTCAAGATTCTCAATGAGACAAGATTAATACTTAATTCTGAATTAGTGGTAATAAGCGTTCCTGATATAATAATATCATTGTTTTTGTTTGCTTTTAAGTTAGTGAAATTCTTTCATCAGTCTAGTTATATATGTTCAAAATAACTGTCAATCTTCAATTGAAAATCCCTTACAACTTTTTCAGAATTTATGCTTTTATTGGATTATACATGGAGTGCATGAGCACATCAATGAGTTCACTTCTTAAGGAAATATGGTTCACCCTGAAAATTATTTTCTGAGAATCATACTATTTGAAAAATAAAAACAGGAATCTGTACAGATGCCATACCTAACAACTCTACAGACAATATATGGATATTTATTATTTATATGTATATAACATGACTGCTATAACATCATGGCTCTCCAAGAATTATCAGACTACAGGCTGAAAACCCCACTGAAGACAAAGGAAACAGTTTAGATCTAAATTGCAAGAGTATCACTACTGAAGATTATTGCTTCAATTATCTCACTTCACAAATTCCTCAATCAGTTTCAAAATGTGACTGCTGAATTTTAAGATAATATATCATACTATTCTAATATGAACTACTGTTTAGTTATGGATCTCTTAATATTTCTGAGCTCTTCTAATTAATTCTGCTCTAGACATTTATGAAGGAGGTTAAATTTTAAGTCCCATTAAATGTCAAAAGGACTGTTAGCCTGCAGGGGCACTGAGGGCTCTTCTATTCCCTATCTTCCTCTGCTTCTTTCTCAATGATGAAAAGGACACTGTCTCCACCAAGGAGGACTGTTGGGGTTTAACACATTTTATTGAGCATGATTCTCCTGGGTGAAGTCAGTGTGAACTGAACGTTGGAGTGCACAGGGTGATCCCTCCCTTGAGTCTCTTTTTCCATGTGACTACATTGGTAAAAGCTCTGGGGACTTCTTGAAGCAGGCTTGAAGGTTTCTTGCTGTTGTTGTTGTTGTTTTTGTTTTGTTTTGTTTTTAGCTTTAGAATCTCTTTTATCTTCTCCCATTTGGAAGCTCGCCCAGTGCTATTGCCCAGGTCTAAGTCATTGTGTGAGCAGCTGCACATATTGGATGAAAGTCTGGTTTAGGGCATCTTAGGTTAACCAGACTTAGATCTAAAATGGAGCCTCCCTGTTTTGGTTTTGGCTGAGGCCCAAAGACAAGAGAAGCCAGCTACTCCCACATGCAGAAGAGGTGGTCAAGAGCCAGTTTTGGTCCCTTAGCTCAATTCCAATGAAGGATGCTTTAAAATCGGAGTGGGGGAAGTTGGAGACTAGGAAGTCAGTGTAGAACGTTCTGTCCTATTTATCTGACCTATTCACACAAGCCCAGGAAAGGCTGATTCCGTGGAACCACTTAAAATCAATGGTGCTTAGACTAATCAAAACCAAGAAATATAAGGAGAATAGTTGGCTAACCCTCCCAAATTTTATGTGATGAGAAGTTGCCTTTTTGGGTATGATCTACCCTTCTGAGTATGAGAAGTCAAAAAATGCACTATGTTTTCCTTATGAGACCAAGATATAGGACATGAGATATCAAGAGCCAGAGCTGGTGTGGAATTTACTTAGATCATCCTAAAAGATTGGCTGGAGTAGTGAGAAACCTCTGTAGAAAGAGGATGCACATGTAACTCCACACACCAATGAAAAGAGAACCATTTATCAGAGAAAACTTTAGAGGTGGGGACACAGCTTGGGATGGGGCATATGTACCAAAGATCCCACACTACCATCCTGGAAACAGCCAGCTTAAAATCCTAGCAGTCAGAGAACACCAGTGCTTGCTTACCATTTCAGGACTAGTTAAAAATCCCTTTTCATGCTTTGTATCTCCTTTTAGCATTTATACTGCAACGATGATTTGCCATAATGATGACTGAATTGGACTTATAATTTCCTAATATAAGTGAATTAGTCAGTGACATGTATATAAAATAATGTGACCACAAAGGTATAACACTTGTCTAAAATTCCCTCCAAAGGCCAAAGAAAAGTGTCCACAGGGCTTCCTTTCAATGGGCAATGACTCCTGAAATAGGGTAGGGGTCTGTGGAGAATAAAGGTTTACCTAATTACATTCCACTTATTCTACTTGTTCAATGTCCTTGCTAAAAACAAATCATCCAAAACTGAAATAAATTAAAAAATGTAAAACCCTAAAAATTGTTATCACCACCCTTCATACCTGTTTTAAATCACTATTATATTTTTTTAAGTCTTCCTTGGAAAATAACATTCCATGGCTCACTTTTTTTCTTGTTCTTTGCTGACTAGATTCTGTTTAACTGTATTTTATCAGTTAAATGTGTTAAAATGTCTCCTTCACATTTAACATCTTTGACATCAAGATGTTTTGCAACAAATGGCTTTTTGCAATTATATTTATAGCATTTCTTTTCTTTACTAATGGTTCAGAAAATAAAGGTGCAACATACAATTTAATGGCCAACTGTAATATAAACCATGACTTTTTTTTTTTTTTTTCTTTTCTGTAATGCAAGTGCCAGATTTAAGCTC
The DNA here is from genome assembly GCF_057876585.1 of Rhinolophus sinicus. Taxonomy (NCBI): domain Eukaryota; kingdom Metazoa; phylum Chordata; class Mammalia; order Chiroptera; family Rhinolophidae; genus Rhinolophus; species Rhinolophus sinicus. The sequence continues at coordinate 173,422,853 of NC_142516.1, read as the reverse complement.
TGATTGTTGAGGCACCACCCATTTCAAAGAGACGTCGGCTGAAAGGATGGCTATCCCCGATGAACACATTGCCAGGAAAATGAACAGAAAAAGAGCCAGGCTGCTTTCCCTGCACTGAGGCTCCTGTTTTCAAGATCTTAGTTGATTTCAATAACTGATCGTGGGAGGCATTTGGGTTCGTCGTTTGTCTTCCCTTCCCTCAGGGCCCCGCCCTTGACCCCAATAAAAGTACAACCTCTTCCTGAGTACTCACACTTTCTCCATGGACCTCGCTGTGTGACCCCAAGTGTGCTGTGTGATTCCCAGGTCTTGTAAGAAACGTATCTTATTAAAGATTCCTGATGGTTACTACTGACCAGCGTCTTGCAATCATAATAAGAGTAATAGGGTTGGTCCAGCCACAATACTGGCTACTGATAGGCTAACACCAGTAAAAAACACCAATCTATATCAAGCACGTCGGACTTGTTATATTTCAAATAATACAATAAAACCAGGAAAAAAGAATGTTCATTTACTAGCTTCCTAGAATTCTTGTGTATATCTCAAGCACTCGAAAGACAACCAGAAAAACCAGAAGAGCTCCAAGAAAAGTTCAGAAGAGGACTCACCAGAGTTGGGGTCCGAGTTGCCGTCTGCCTCGGTCCTCTTGTCCGGAGAGGCCTGGTCATAGAATTCGTCCTGTGTCTGAACCAGAGGAAGAGGGTGTGAGATCAGGGTTCCACTACCCACCGGCTCGTGGTCTCCTAGACCACTGTCACTGCAGCTTTCCTGGGAGCCATCGGGGAGGTGAAACGTAACACGGCGCTGCGACTACAAAGAAGACCACAGGACATGCCAATTAACACTCCTCCCCAATAACACAGGCTCAGTGGAACACAAATCAAAACAACTTTTAACAAACAATACAATGTAAAAGAAAAAAATAAATAAAACTTAGAACCAGATTAGGAACACACATTTAGTATTTGCCATTTGCTATGTCATACCCAACTTGCAAAATACAAGAAAGAATTTCAATCTCATGTCATTCAAGAACAAAAAAAAATAATGGTAAGCCATTGAAAATTGCAACAAGTAAGGCAGAGAAGACTATCTATGCTAGTTGTCCAAGTTATAGAAAAATTTTAAATAAGCAGAAGGTGCAAATGTGCAGACATACATAACGTGAATTTCCATTTCTTTCGAATGAACAGATGTTGTGCTTATGAAGTCACTATTGCCCACTGGCTCAGATATTACTACCAGTCATTGGATGTAGAACATCCCAACTGAAAGGTGTTTGGCTTGTATTTGCCAAATGTCGATATCAGAAGTGACCTAAAATATGGGTACTTCAATAAGTTTTAGTGTTTAATAAACTAAAATTGCACATTTAAGCACACATTGCTGCTTATTTCTCTTGGTAAATATAATTTCAGCTGATGTAATCCACGAGATATGAGAATATTTACAGCTGAGTAGGATGGAGATTTATGACTTACAGAATTATATGAGTGTAGTAAATTCATGCTATTTGTCTGAGTGCATCTAATTTTCATTCTGCTTTAACAGCCAAAAGACCTCTCAATATATGTCACATGTGACCATTTTAATTAGATTTAAGTTTTAATAAAAGTATGAATACATAAATAAAATCTATCATCTATACATATAATGTATAATACAATCATTTTATAATACAAGAGACAATTTATAGGTTGTATCCATTTCAAAGAAAAACAAATGCAGTTAGAGACAAAACGCAGTTATAGGTAGATATACTGCTACTCTATAAATGCATTTTTATAGACTGACAATAGAAAATAGCCTATTTCCTATGAGTCACTGGTTCAAATCCAGCTCAGTCATAATAGAGAAGAGCTGATACCACTTTATTGCTGTTCAATGACCTGTGTAAAATGATTTGATAGTTCAGTACATTTTTAATGAACTGATGCCAACATCACATAAACTATAATCATAAATGGTACTAATTGAGTCTATTGCAGCATGTTTCACCTTCATGCACAACTATCTGAATGCTATCATTCCCTTCTCAGTAGGTTTTGAAATGCACTTATGTGTGAGCTGTACAGTAAGCCAAACTTTAATATTAATATCTGAAATATATTTATCTTCACATAGAAAGGACATTCTACCAATTTTATTTTTTACAGTGTTTGGTCTCTCATGTGAATTTAGCTTTTTATGGAAAACCAATGATACAAGAATTTTCCCTTTCTGTTTCAGTAAGCCCTTAATACATTGGTATAATGTCATGACATACACAGCGTTACGGACGATGACCAGGCTGTTCATTATACATGACTGTGAAATTAAGCTTTTAAAATAATTGGCCCACTAAAATTCCATAGTTTTAGTGATTAAAATACCTTTTGTGTCATCTCTGCAGGATGACCTTAGTTATAGCTCAAATAAGTAAAGTCAAACATAAGAGAAAGAGAATATAATGGATGATTATGCAATCTTTATAAAGAATTTCGGGAAGCCTCATAAACCATTAAAAAATACATGTTCCATAGATACACAAAAAAAATTGAAAATTGACATATGTGATTTTCTTCTAAATATAATTAATATTTTTTTAACTACAGTATATTTGTTCCTCCTGAAAAATGTCCAAATCTGCAACACCAGTTATAACTGAATCTGGCAGTTCTCACTATGTGGTCATTTGAAATAATATTTATTGAGCACCTACTAAGTGCCTAGTACTGTGATTACCCTGAGAATAAAAAGTAAAATCTGTTTTTCAAATTTGTTTTAGATATACATTAACAGATTCCATCTCATATATACTATACTATGATATTTCTTTACCACTTTATGAATAAGAAAATACATAAATCTAGCATGATTTATTTGCAGTGAGACACTGTGAATTAGAACGATACAATGTTTAAACTACTGTGGCTTATGGAGATATTTCCTAATTAATTTGACTCAAATATGTTTAGTTCTTAATTGGCAAAATTGTGCACAATTTATCAGGTGGGAGGTGGGAGTGGTGATACATATGGACTAAGAATTCGAACATACATATAATGGTACTAAGAAAACTGATCGAGCAAAACAATCTTTAATTTATCATAATTATTGATGCAAGTAGAAGGATGTCTGAAATATCAACGTAGATGTATGGAGATGATTTGAATAAATTAAAATGCTGAAGAACGAGGATTCATGAAGCGTTAAGAAACAGGAGTTGTGAATGTCACCAGGGACTCAACAGTTGTGAATGTCACCAGGGACTCTGGTTTTGTTGAATAGCACCAGGTGAGGAGGGAGAACCAGATCTCCTGGCTGGGAACCCTTGCTCTACAGAGACTGGCCTGGGACAAGGTATTTTATCTCTTTGAACAAGTCCCCACCTTTGCCCGAGGGGTATTGTAAGGCTAAGGCTCAAATCAAACAAGTGTCCTTGGTATATAATACTTTACGCATAGTAGGTACTCAAGAAAAGCTAGCTATAATTCTTGAAATTTATAGCTGCATAGTATAGTATCTTTGAACCTCTGGGTCTATCAGTGTTTAGCTAGTTTTAAAGATGTGAACCCTTCACCCCAGAGGAAAATGATCTTTCAGAGGGAGCTGCCTTGAACCCCAGAATCTTAGCATGTCTCACTCTGTGCCTACAGACCATCTCATCTCAGAGCCTCCAAAGGGGAAGCTGATCTGGGGCAAGAGTGAGGGATGAAGATCAACATTCTAGAACACATGGTTTCTCCTCAGAATGTGAAGGATTTCCCATTACCCTTTCAAGAAAACTGCAAGTGTTTGTATATGAACAGAGAAAGAGGAGAAGTTTTTACTTTGCCTTTGGGTTATCTCCAGGGAAAAAGGCACAATTTGGGTTACAAATATAGTCAAACCCTGCCTGACTGAATTGGAACAACACATGTTATCATGAGACTATTTCAGACTTTCCAGATCTCGGCACTTAGATTTTGTTTTTCTAAATCTATTTCTTACCCATTTGAATTTATTTCATGGATATACTGTTATTATTATTATTATTATTATTATTATTAATTTATTATCATTGGCTATGTCTGGTTAATGGTTTGAATGTCACATTTCTTTATCTGGTTATCACTGACACGTTAGCTCCAGGCCTATAGCTGCCCTGAAAAAGATTAAGATGGGAACAAGTAACTAATAAGGTTGTTTCATCTTATATTTTCTCAGGGCTGCTGATATGAATTCTGATTAAGCAAAGCTTTCATCAGGGATTCTGTGCCCTACACAAGCCTGAAGGACCATGCATACAAATACAGGTGTGTTTAGGATCCTGCAAGTCAAAAGGTGGCACACTGGCTTGATGCAAGAAACATCACCAAGCATCTTTACAATGTTTTTCACCACCCCCAGCCCACCCTACAGGTTAGTAGAAAGGAAAGAGGGAAAATTCAAGATGCCTCAGGAAGATACACGTGACCCTGCATTGGGCACTGTTCTTCAAGAGTCCCTGGAAGAATGAGTCACCTAAGATATCTTAATCATTGCTTGCATGTTTCCCTTGTGTGTTTCTTACTGGTGTAGAATATTATTCACCAATGAATGACTCACATCCAAGCTTACAATCCCAGTTCCATTAATCTGAAAGAATTCTCATGTGCAAAGATTTGGAGGTAAAGTTCATTGTGTCTTTGAATAAAATAGCAAAATGTAGAAAAGAGTGAAATGTTTAGGGGATGAGTAATAAAGTATGTAATATTCTACAATTGAATAATTCACAATACTTAAAATTATGTTAATTGATATAGAAAACATGTATAATCAATTCATAAGCATACAGATGAGATTAAAATTGTTCTTAGTTGAATTACATTTTTGTGACTGTGCTTTCATATTTGAATATACATAAACTAATATCTGTCTATGCATACACTGAATATTTAAAGTGGTATTGTTGGTTCATGAAATTAGGTATTTTAAATTTTTATTATTATTTTGGCTGCACTAAAATTTTCATGCACTGCCTTTGTAATAACAGAACCTTCTAATATTTAAGTATTTTTTCTTTGTCACTTGTAACAAATTAGAACTTAGTCCAAGAGAATGGAAATATTCCATAGACAGTAAGTGAGCATTCTCTTGAGCTAAGGAATGCCAAATACCTCACTGTCCTTTCTCTGCTATTCTAGCTTCCATTATCTTTACCTAACTTTTTAACCACTGCCATTAGAAACCCTTGCCTTCTCCTCAAATGACAAAATAACTACATGAGTGTGGCACTAAGCCAATTATTACAAGACAAATAAATTTACCAGTCAATGACTGCCATTTAAAATAATTATTATCTGGAACATTATAAATTGATAGTATAGAAGTAGAAAAATAGTGCTCTAGAATCGTTTAAATGTGGTTTTAGTTGTAGAGGACTCTTGAAATACCTTTTCAAGGAAATATTCCTAATTCTGAGTTAGTTCCTTTGACCATGTTAAAAAGTAATATATCATCTGACTATATATCTAATCACTAAATAGTACATACACAGAGACACACACATAGATATAGGTCAGAATTTACTTATGATGAAGTACAAGAAAAATCATACCAAAGTTACATATGTGAACTTTTTGTTGTTTTATCTCCAATTGAATCCAGTGAAGCTATTCTTCTCTTTTCTTTTTTGTTGTTGAAATAATACTTCCATCCATATCTCTTTTCAAGTTAGCAAAGGAAATTATCCCAAAGAGGATTTAAAAAAGGCTAGAGACTGAAAACTGAATTAAAAAAAAAATATTTCTTATAATATTAATTAGAAACATTTCCATCTGTCTTAGGCAAACACATTTTAATTGAGATAAAAAACAAACAAACAAACAAATAAACAAACAAAAAAAACAGTTATGAGTGTTAGGTCTCTGAATGATAGAGACCTTGACCTAATGTTAGGTCTCTGAATGTTAGGTCTCAGAGACCTTGACTTACAGGCAGAGCCATGTCTGCAAGAAAACAACAAAATGTCTGTTGGCCTGCACCTGCACATAGAGCCAAACTTGCGATAACAGAAAACGCCCCCAAACAGCTACTGGCTTACAGGTAGTTAATATTTTCTGTTCAAAAAAACGGTACCCTGTCAGCTCCGCCCCTATGTAACCCTCTTCCCCCCCACCTCTTCCGGGGCTGCCAGTCTTCTTTAGACATGCAGCCCAGGCTGTAGCTGTCTTTGCTCAGCCTGACAGACTTTCTCTTAATAAAATAGACTTTCTTAAACTTTCCTAAATTGCCTGATGGTGCACCTTCCTTTAGCGGCCGACCTATCAATGAGTACAGTCTTAGGTTGCAAGCTATGCAGAGGAATTTTTAAATGATAAAAAAAGAAAAACATATTTTTAGCTAAAACCACTAATTCAATTAAATAGTAAGTTTCTCAATAGCTTCTTGCCATCTAAAATTAATGGACACAACACAACTTAATAAAACCAGAACTGAGCAAAACTTATAGTGTTTTAGAAGGTAAGGTAAATGTGACCCCACAGGAAATCTATAGTTATAAATTTGCTAGTACCCAATACTTGCAGGATCAACTGAATGGAAACTAATGTTAATACATTCATGTTCTTTTCCATTCATGTTTGAGAGAGGAGTACCAAAGTGGTAAATGAAGAAAAGATTCTGGATTAATGATTTAGGAAACATATTAGTAATTATGAGTAAAAGGGGTCCATTATCAATAATAAGGAATTGTTTTGAAGGACAAACTAATAAGGGACTTTTTGACTGGTGATCAATGAAATATTTTGAGTATAGAATTATTTTGTAATGAGTCATTTTTTTTTTGTAACTGATAAACTGAGTTATTCTGCTTTCCTGTTTATTTAAATTACATATGTTTAAAATGATTCTACTATTGTAAAAAAAATATTTATTATTTATTTACTTAATTAGTTAGTTATTTACACTGGAAATTATTTAGGGGTTTTCTATTTTATTTTTTTCCATGACATGTTTTTAGGTGAAATAATGTGAAGTGACTTGTCTCTATGGGTTGCAGTGGGAAACAAAACCCACATTTTCTGATTTTCAACATAAAGTGCTACTCATCATTCACATATTCATTCACTTAATAATTACTGAACACACACTATATGCTAGACACCTTTCTAGCTGCCAAGAATAAAATGGTGCATAAGACAAGAGCTATATCCCACAACTTCCTGAAGGAGCATTAAACTACTCCATCAACTCTGAGGATGCTTTTGGAAAGCAGTTGTGTCACCTTTTCATAATGTGACTCCCTTCTAATTCTTGCAAACTCTGCAGACATGGGCAAGGTCAGTTCATGAACGGGAGACATTCACTGTATTAAACAATAACCTAGGGAGATAAAAGAAGGACGAGGAGTGCGTTCTGAGTTTATGCAAAAGAATCTCCAGGCCTGTTGCCATCCTTAGATGGAAATGCATCCACGATTTGTGAAAATAAAAAAATAAAAATAAAAAGGAAAGAAGAGTAACTGGGACTGTAGAGTAGGCTATTCTTGACTCCAATACAGAATCACTGTTAACTTCGCATAACTCTGAGCAACTTGTTTTTCATCTAGATAGTAAAAAAAAAAAAATGTTAACACCTCAAATAAGAACAGATGAAATAAAAACCATCAAGTTTTTCTTATATTTTATGAGCTTATAATGAATATTTACGGAATGCATTTAATCTACCCAGAACGGAACTAGGAAATCTAAAGGGGTTGCAGAAGAAATGAAGTGTCATTGCCCGTTCTCCAAACGTGCTATTCAAGGGAAAAGATTCTGTTGCCTCAGCAAGAAGCTTTCGGTGGTTTAAAAGTAGCAAAACGAAACATGGTAACAGTCCACTAGCTGTCAGTCTTTCTTTCTTTCCTGTTTCCATGTTTACATGTTAGAATATTTAGAGACAAATGAGGAAGCTCAGGTTGTGTTTGAGAAACATGTGTAATAACTTCACTGATCACAGGTGATGAGTGTAAAGCTATCAACTGTAAAATGATTTTATTTTTTGATTCCTAGTGTTATCTCCATAGATAGATAGATGATAGATAGATAGATAGATAGATAGATAGATAGATAGATAGATAGATAGATAGATAGATAGATAGACAGACAGACAGACATACAGACACGGTGTTAACTGGCCATATAAAGTTGAGTAGCATTTTCAAGGGAAAAGGGAGTATTTGTTTACAGCATACTTAACTGCTCTATTAACCAGTTAGCTATTTGCTCCTAAGCAACTCCTCATTTTAGGACAGAGCTGTCAGCTTTTGTTCCAACTTCACCACTCATACCCATGATCAGTTTAGGGACCTTCTTTCAATATGTGTGGGAAAGGCACATTTGCTTAAACTTAACCTGTTTAGTTTGTAAATATCTTATTGTGAAAAGACTTCCTTAAAGTAGGAACTACTTTTTTGTGCTTTATAAATGCACTGAATAAATGCATTGAATACCTCTTCAGAGTGCCTATGGCTATATGCCTTATGTTAACAACATAGGGTGAAATTTAATTTAATTTTATTTTTATTTCCTTTTGATCTCAGTAGGATCTGAGAGAAAGATAGCAATTCTCTTCATGTGTAAAAACAATTCATAGCTTTAAGAAACTTGAGGGAGATGTACATCCTTTGTCCTCTTTTTGGGTGTAGCCCTGGTGCTTGAATTGACATCCTGGAAACAGACATAAAAGAGGAATCTCTTGCCTACATCATGTTCCCCTGAGGGACAGCGATGAAAGGGAAAAGGTTTTGAATCAACTTTTCTCTTGGTGTGGTGGCATCACCCCATCCTTAAGGTTCCACTGGGTCCAAGGCAAGCAGAGAGGATTAAGAATTGTCAGCATTGTTGCCTGTTTTGCTTCTAATATTCTTATTTCGTTCCTGCTATCAGAAACACCCTCAACCTATTTCTCACAGGGAAATGCTGCTCAGTAGGAATGCAGCACTTTATCTGAGCATACAAAATGTAAAATGACTACATTAAACAGGGGCAGCTGCTCCTGACTCTGCAAGCAGGATTTCTGCATCTATAAATTCTACCTACAGAAATAGGGAAGACATGACTCAGCAAGAGTCCTTTCCAATTTAGTTTTCTAGTATAAACAAATCCATGTGACAAAGTACAGTACCCTTATCATATTTACAAAATGGGCCTATATGATAGTTGCAGTGATGCAATTAGAAATTACACCAAATTATCATTTTATTAAGTATATAGAACCCATTGACATAGCATGTGGTCTTTTATTAAAAAGTTAATCTTTCATTGGATAATGAAAAATGACCAGGGGAAAAAATGTGTCAGATCAATCAGTAGGGGTAATAGAAATAGAGTCTAATTTAGCGTCTAGGATTCAAGAATCCATCTCAGCTTTAGCAGTATTAACAAAAGAGGTGATGGACCTCTCTCTAGCATTCCCCTTTGTTAATAATTCTCAATACCAAATAAGTCTTGTAAAATTAAAATAGGACATAGTTTCTTTAAGTACATATATCTTCCTTACCCTCTGGGGTGGGGGTGGGAGATGAGGGTAAGGGGGATCAAATATATGGTGATGGAAGGAAAACTGACTCTGGGTGGTGAACACACAATAGGATTTATAGATGATGTAATACAGAATTGTACACCTGAAATCTATGTAATTTTACTAACAATTGTCACCCCAATAAATTTAAAAAAAAAAGAAAAAAAAAGTACATATATCTTTTAGTAGGTAGCCTCAATTTTTTAAAGTTCAAACATTCACACACACATACACATAACACACACACACACACACACACACACACACTTTAAAATTCCCTTGCGTATAGGTACAAGATCATAATGACCTAGTAAGAATGAAAAGTAGTAATTCAAGGCTTTCCCAAACAGATCATGCTATTCCAAGTTACAAAATGAAACACAAATAGAGGGTTTCAAGGAGCCATTTGTAAAAATCCTCCAAAAAATATTCTTATTGCACAATATGATTTTTTGGAAGTCCTCATGAAGGATTGTTAATTTGCACCTAAAATGTAGTATAAGCTGTTTCAGTTGATCTTGTGCCACACATTGCAGTTTGATTTTATTTATTTAATTTTTTTTTGGTAGCATAAAGAACAAAGTTAAATTTTATTTTTAGAAGCAGTGAAGGAGTAGGAAGATCTTAGAACTAGTACTAGAATGTGTAATAGATATTTATCATTGGCATCCCATGGATTACAATTAAATCTGAGCCACTCAAAATGTCTTCTTCAGCAAAAATAAGGAAAATGGCAATGGGGTCAATATTCTTTGAGGAAGAGCCACTTCCTAGGCTATCATTCATGTGATTTGTATATGGAGACAGTCACCTAACTATTAATTAGCACGGGAGCCACCAAAGGAGTCATGTTAAAGAACTAGATCTTCATGAGCTGGTTAGTGGGGACTAATTTGCATGAAGAAGATGGATGGTGGGACACAGTTTACAAAACACAGGTAAAGATCCAAGCTACACTTAGAAGATACGGAAATGTGTGTGTCCAGGCACAGAACATGATAGTGATATTATTGACCAAGACTTGAATTTTCTCTTCTAGGTTTCCTATAAACAAAACACATGCTGAGAAACACTTTTCCAGGATGGGGATCAGGGAAGCAGTGTGGGTAGGGAAGTGGCTGCATTGGGCCATAGAGAGCACGCACAAAAAAGAAACCGGTATCCCTGGAATTTCATCTGAAATCTTGGACTCATTGGTGAATGATCTGACAAGTGATAGATTGGTGAAAAGATATATGGATAAGAATCTAGCCTCTAAAACACGATTAACTATCAAACTAAAAAAATAAAAAAGTTACTAAGAACTTCACTTATGCTTTGTAACTGTACTAAGAAAAACACTTGCATTGTGAAAGACTAGGATTTTCTACCTTTGTCTTCTTTTAGTTCCCAAAGAACCTTGATGGAAATATTGTTGGCAGTTGAAAAATTTTGATTAGAAATATGTAATATTCAAGTCATATTTCTTTTTTTCAGAGTAAGAAGAAAATAAGGATACTTTTAGAAATATAAACACAATATATACATAAATTTGTATATGTGTATTTATATTTATCTATCATATAAAACTTGTGCACAAACTCTAATACAGACAGACTGCACGTCGTCAAAAGTGAAATTTTCCTATTCTTAGACAAGGAAATTGTCAGACATCTGAGATCGGTGTTTTATTTAATAATGTTGAAAATGAACTCCAAACTTTATTAATTGAATCTGAGAAAACCTGAATTCATCTAGCTAAATTCTGATACCACAAGTTAGATTCCCAACAGTCTCTTCACGGTAATATTTAGTGCCATTTCATACATAGCCTTACCTGGTGACCAAAAATTATTTGTTTAACAATGATAGATACCTCACTGGTTATAAAATCTATCATATAAAATTGTGATTATGAGAAAAATGTTTTTTTGTTTTTTTTTAAATAAACTGAAATTGTATGAAACATCTGCTTAATTATTTCAAGGATTAGGTACTTAAAAATAAAGAGTATAACAGTGATACCACTATATTTTAAGATATTGGAGTTTGTGGTTTTGAATTGTTTTGAGAGCCTGCATGACATTATATGGTTCAGTCTCAAGGTGCCAATCTGATCATAATCTTTGCCTTTTTATGATCTGATTTTACCTTTTCAGTCAACTAAAAGCCATCCTTAGTGCTGAATAATAGAATTTTAAAAGGAGAGATTACAAAGTAATATGGCACATTTTCTTCAGTGCCTTAAAAATTACCTTTGAGGACCATTAAAAAAAGGAGATCCAAAATATTTTGAGAAATGGCAATAGTAAGCGTAGGATAAAAAGAGGGCAACTTTGAAGGACAGCTGTCAATTAAGTGCACGATTTCTATTCCTTAAATAAAGATCACTCCTGACTTTATTCTCAGCTTATAGGCAAGGATGTTCTTTTTGGATCATAAATTTAGAAAGAATAGGGAAGGCAGTATGGTACTAGAGAATGAGATGAATGGTGATGGACTTCATAAGGCGTATTGAATTACAGAAATCTGAGATAAAGCTTACAAAACAAGTTTGCTACATATGTATTGAGCAGTAAGCAGTAACATTTGGATATGGAAATCATATGAAAATATTTTTGAAAGTATCAATAAGCATTCTTCCGTAGAGTGTAAAACACTCATGTCCTGATAAGTTGGCAGGAAAATATTTTAAGCCTCTAGTGCTTTGAAAAATGTAATGTGTAACTACCTACTGTACTCTGCTAGCATCAGAAGCCTTATAATGTTCTTAAGAAAATAGATAAGCTACCCAGTTGGAATAAACATGAGTAGGATTTTATATCTCTTTTCTCCTGGGGAGTGTGGCCTGTGTTCTGAACAAAGTTGCTAGACTTCATTAAAAAAATAAAAGTAGACAGGTAGATAGATAGATAGATAGATAGATAGATAGATAGATAGATAGATAGACAGATAGCTCCTCCTATTATTGCAGATGTTCATGTGACCTTGAGCCTGCTATCTGAAACAAAACTCACTCCTACATCTCAGTTATACTCACTGCTTGCCCTGTGACTCTTAGTCTTTCCTTTGAAAACATTACCAAGTCACCGATCTCAGTTATTTATGTGCTGGTGATAATTTGTTTTCCCTGAATACAAATATAAAATTCAAACATATATCAAGAACTTCTGATGACAAAAGATTCTGTCGATTTAGGTAGCATCTGTATAATAATGAGCCGTACTTAGAAAATCGTAATTACTTTCAAAGAGGCCAAACTCCCAAATACCAAGTTCCAAATGTAGACATGGTAATCCAGAAAGTAAAGACCACAAAATCTCAGCAATATTTTTTGGAAGGTAAGCAAGGGAACACTTGTAAGTCCACCTGATTCTAAGATCCTATGCATGTGCCCAGAAATTCCTTCTAATTTTTATCTTAGGCAAAGAGAGAGAGATTGTTGCAGAATGAAACATTTACAAAATTGTCCCTACTGGAGGAAAAGTACTATATGCTACAGGTTGGCCTGCACATTAAAATTTAAGAACAATAAACAGCCTGCAATTTTGGGGGGAAATTATATATATATATATATATATATATATATATATATATATATATATATATATATATATATCCTAAGGTTTATATTTAGGATCTTGAAAGTCAGGAATATTTTATCCTATGTACATAATATTTAAAATGATGGACAGATTGCAAATCTGGAATGAATTATTTTCAATTAAATTAGGGTTGTGAGCAATTGTTTAATCATGTATAGTTAAATAAAATGGGAGAAAAGTACAATTAAATATTTGAAAGAAACTTTTCTTTATCTAGGATATATAAAAAGAGATTAGAACAAAAAGCAGTGATACTAATGTAAACTATGGGTTTTAGTTAATAATAATGCATTGATATTATTCAGTAATTATAACAGGTGTACTAAACTATGCAAGATATAGGAGAAACTGTTTAAGAAGAGAATATATGTAGGAAATTTGTGCTTTGTGCAAAATTTTTTGTAAACCTAAAACTGCTCTAAAAATAAAGTCTATTTTAAAAATGCAAGAATTTAACGGGGAGAGGAGGTAGACAAAGACTTTTATAGTCAAAGTGAAAGGTATTTCAGGCCATTTCCATGGAATTTAAAAAGATAGCACTGTTCTGCAATATGTTGAATTTTAATTCTATAGAGTGTGTGTGTGTGTGTGTGTGTGTGTGTGTGTGTGTGATATAAATATTCATGCATCATCATTCTTATATTTAGCTCTGACTGGTCCTTTTAAATCATAAATAAATGTGCTATATTTATATAAGTGTATGCATTTCAAAAAATATTTCTATATGCCCAAATTTGTGATTGCTGTCTATAGCTGTCCTTTGGTCCTTTCTAAAAATGTTTAAGCAGTATAAACTTTTAAAGGCTCTCCATTAAATAAACATTTTAATTTGTAGTTTACAAAGATACAAACTAATTTTAACACTTCTAGGGACATAGTTCAGAGAGTTAATTCCATGAAGAAGAAATAAAATGTTCCTCGTATCAGAAAATAATTCTGATCTAGTCCACGTCGTAGCTTGAGAGATGGAAGAAGATATAGATAATGGTACTGTGGGGATTAAGGAATTGCCTTTCCTGGACTAGATCATAGAGCTCACTGTCGTATCTTAGGTTTCATAGTCTGACAGAGCACACAGAGGATGCCATTCAGTTCTCCTATTTGATCACTACATTTTCATAGATATGAAAATCTAGGAGATTTTCATTAAAACTGCAGTTTGGGTGATAACTGATCAAACATGGCAGCTAACCAATTTTAGTTCCTGAGAAACTGCTGGAAAACAGTTCTTTCAGGGCAAGGGCACAATCATTTGACTCCCACATGGATATAATCTCTCCTAATGTCCGCGGCGCAACACTGTTACAACAGAAAGTACCATCAGAGTGGTTTTGGTGTAAGAAAAAAATGAAAATTAACAACTGGAGATTTAAATCTATTTTAGCAACATATGTTAAACATCTTCCAATTTATTCTGTTCACTAAATTTATTACTGGGCTTCAAAATGCATGCAAGAGATGCACATATTAACAAAATAGAGTCAAAAGGAAAGGATATAAATTGGGAATCTTCATAAGACAGACACTCCTGAAACTATACCATTAGAAGATTTGTAAATGTGTAGAATACATGCTAAGAGAATGGCTTAAGGTTTAAGAGATTCCCTAGAGCTCCTTACTCAGTTATTCAACAAAACTGTTAATTGCCTACTTCCTAAATGGTAGTCAAACACTGAGGAGACACTGTCAATCAAGAACGGCACAGACGAAAACCATGTGACTTCACTGACATATGGGATATAAAACTGAAGGCAGCAAAGGAGCAAGACAAACAAAGAAAAACAAAAACTCATAGACACAGATAACAGTTCAGTGGTTATCAAAGGGTAAGCGGGGAGGGAGGATGGTAGGTGAGGGTAAAGGGAGTCAAACATATGGTGATGAAAGGAGAACTGACTCAGAGTGGTGAACACATAACGCGATATATAGATGATATATTATAGAATTGTACACTTGAAACCTATGTAGTGTTGTTGACCATTGTCACACTAATAAATTTTAATAATAAAAATGAAACCCTTAGAAAAAAAAAAAAAGAATGGCACAGTCTCTCCACTCATAAGGCATGCAATCTAGTAAGTAAAGTAGACTGGAACAAGTCATTACAAACGTGTTAGATACAATGAAGGAAAAAATTCAGGGTGCAACAAAGTATATAACAGAGGGATCCCACTCACCCAGGGAAGTCTTCCAGGATGGGATACTGACAGCTCACAGGTGGCTAGCTGGCAGACATGGGGACCCCCTAGATTACCATTCCGTGCAAAAAATTTGAAATAATAACGTGGGGACAGAGCCCCAGAAAGCAGTTTCCAGGCTCTCGCCTCACATAGACAGGTGTTGGCTCAGGTAGTAAATGACCATCAACTGTGATTGGATGGCCATCAGCTGTGGCTAGTTGGCCGTCAGCTGTAACCAGTGAGCCATTGGCCACTAATATAATTGCTGTGGCTACGCTAGCAGAAAAATGGGGGTCTAGTAAGAGGATGGTGGCTGAGCCTGCAAGCAGTGGAGTGAGGGTTGCGAACAGTGTTGCACCTGGTTCCTGTGTCTCCAACCCAGCCGCCAGCGAGAATATAGTGATATGACTCTCCTATCTATGACTCCGTGGGTGTTCCTTTTTGGCCTCACCGTGTCCTGCGGTCTTACGTGGGGAGTGGGAGCATAGACCCTGCAGGCCACCCCGCATGACAAATAAGTCTCCAGAAGCAGCCCTGGTACTTTTTTTTTTTCCTTTCTTTTGTGAAACAAATTCTGTATTTCCTAAATAAAGCTAACATTAAAAAGTCTAACTGCTATTGAAGTGCACTGCCCAATGCTTTTGAGGATATCTTGATTTTGACTGTTTCTACTTAAATGAATTAATATAAACATGGATATAGTGATTTTTATCTTTTCAGGATCTGATTATTAGGTCCTAATCATGCTGGATACTTCATGATGGTTTTTTGATATAACCTACATTGTTTAGTCAAGGTTGTTTTTAGAAAACTTGTATTTTCAGTTTATTATCTGAAATGATGATCAAAACCATACATGAAGAAAATTAGGACCAAACTGAACTAGAAGTAGAAATTCCTCAAAATCAGGAACCATATCATATTTGACTTGCTATATCTAGCCCCTAGTATATAACCCTTAGGAACTGAGAGACACTAAAAACATGCATTCAGTGAAAATATATAACAACCTATATAATCACAAAGGTTTATTTTCCTTAATTGGTAGGGTCAAAATATAAGAAGTTAACTTGCCCGAGTTTAAACTTAAAAAGAAAATACTTATCTGTTCAGAAAATAATACTGAAAATTTACCTGAATTGACAGATGATGGGGGCGGGGGGCGGGGGGAGATAGCAGATGAGCTCTGCATTTAAAAAAAAGAAAAGTGTATATAAAACCAATTGAAATGGATTCTACAGAAATGTTGATTGTCTCAATGGATTTTTCCACCATTTTAGTTCTGAAGGCCATTCAGTAAGTTATATCCCTGCTTACAATTTCTTCCTCTCTGGGAACTACAGGACACTCTGCCATGTACAACCCTTGTATTGTAAGAGAAAATACAGAAGCACAACCTTAATTTCAATAATCAAAACCATCAGTTAAGGCAAATAAGTAATCCCTGACAAGCAATGAAATTCAGTTTCCCGATCATAGGTGTCATGCAGGGTCTCTGGTCCTGCTCCCCGCACAAGAACGCTGGATAAGGTGAGGCCATAAAGGAATACCAACGGAGCCATGGATAGGGGAGTCATACCATTATATTCTCGCTGGCGACTGGGTTGGAGACACAGGAAGCAGGAGCCGCAAAATGCACAATTCGCCATCTACTTCTCTGCCAACCAACCAACCTTGCTGTCTGCAATCCGTACTTGCTAGTTCAGCCACAGAAGTTATATCAGTGGCCAATGGATAACTAGTTATAGCTGATGGCCAACTAGTCACAGCTGATGGCCATCTACTATCCAAGCCAGCACCTTTCCACTTGAGGCCGAGAGCCTGGAAACTGCTCTCTGGGGCTCTGTTCCCACAATAGGTTTAAACAAAACAATAGCTGTACTGAATAAGAATTAGAAAAGCAGTATGTACCTTCAGGTTTTTCTTCATTTTCACATACAGAAAACATTTAAAATGTTAGGAATTTAAAAAAATAAAATTTGAAATCTTAATGAGTTTTTTCAATGCTATGAAATGCTGGAATAAGGTAAAGTTGGCTAGAATATTTTTTTACACAATCTTCTTAATGGGCCTTTTCTTTACATAATAAAGTCAGTCCTTTCAAAATATTTAGTTTAAAATATTTAGTTTTAAAAATTATAACACATTTGAAAATATAATCCACTCTGACCATAAAATGATTGATCAAAGGAATATGTATTTATGATAAAAATTAATTAAGGTAACTAATGCTCAGAAACAATATAAACATCCTTAAATAATTACATTAAAGTTATTTATTGCATAAACCTCTTCTTTGGGTGATAATTTGTTGCAATGTCAATTTGTAGATATATTTTGTCACAAAAGGAATGATGACTTTTGCTGGAAATCAAAAGCTATCCTAAAATGTATTTACTTGTAATAGTGTTTAATTTCATATTGCAATGATTAATCAGAGGGAATTACTTTATTTTCTGCTGTTTTGACTAGAAGAAATGATCTCTTCTGTTTTTATCCTATTATAAGGATCATTACAAAAATGGGAAACAATTAACACTGGGTTTAATGCCTGAATGCTATAGAGCTGAAGTAATTGCACTCAAGGTCTGCTAACTTTTTAATCAGGCATTTGGTTGCAAGCTGCTCGCAATTGATTCTGAGAGAACTAAGACTATCTAAGGAGGAAAGCAGGTGTGCCAGAAAAGCAGGCATGTTGGCAAAACAACTGAAAAATTTTAAAAGGAAAAGAAAAAAAGAAGCAAAACCAAAGGAAAACGCTTGTCAGCAGGCCATTTACTTGGCTCGGCTGGTTACTGAACAGAGCCAGTCTGTGTGCACAAACAATTGTGAGTGCCCTACTGACCTACTGCTTTCCAAAGGTAATATTAAAGCTTAAAAGTGAGGAGCCCTGTCCATCTCAACGTGAGCAAATTGAGTTAATTAACGGAGAAGGCTTGAAATTTCCATATTCAGTAGAATTAAGACACCATCAGAGGTTTCTGGAATTACATCCTAATTAGAGAAGTTCCCACTTCTTTGCATTCAGGCTACTCTTTGATAAACAAATTTTGTTAGATACAAATTTTGTTTCTCTCTTAAAACAAAAAGGAATTCTACAATTTTCCTCCGAAAACTAATGGTATGTGTTTTTCTGTTTATCTTTAATAAGTGTCATTCTCTTACTGGGAAACTGATGCTTTCTAGGCATGTAGCACACATTTAGAGGTTCGTGTATCACTTAAGAGCACTGGATTGGGGAGAGAGACATTTTAAAAATCCCCTCCTGCATAGTCCCTTGAAAGCAGAGCTTCTAAAATAATAATCCTGTGAAAATAACCTGCATGAGTAGGAGAATAATC
This sequence comes from Rhinolophus sinicus, assembly GCF_057876585.1. Lineage (NCBI taxonomy): Eukaryota > Metazoa > Chordata > Mammalia > Chiroptera > Rhinolophidae > Rhinolophus > Rhinolophus sinicus. The sequence goes on along the minus strand of NC_142516.1, from coordinate 173,404,238 downwards.
TGACAAAAAGCAGGTGGGTATTTATAAAATTCCAGGTTTGAGATTTTTTTTTTATGATGCTTATGTACACCTACATAAGCATAGATCTACCTTTACACAGAGAGAGGGAAACAAATGGCATATTTGAACATTTACCTGGTGAATTCCAAAACAGTTGCTATTGCTTTCTTGAATTCCCCCAAAAGGAAGCAAGAACATCTGAACGTTTAAAGAAGGGTATAGAGCAGAACTACCTCTTGTGCCAGAAGAGCAAGACAAAATAGGAAGACTAAGAAATAGAAAACAGCAGAAAGGAGCTTCCTCAAGTTGTGCATTGCAATTACACCTGTGTGCCCGGGCCACCAGATAACCTACATTAGGACATGTTAGGATGTCTCAGGGCGCAGAATAAAGTACTTAGAGATCAAAGGATTGAAAATGCAATAGCCATTTCATGAGTTCCTACTACAGCTTCAAACAAGTTACAGAAGACACAGCTCATGCGTATGGATCATTTTAGCTTCCAATGACCTCTCCCTTGGCCGCCCTTACTGTAAACAGCTCTCACCAAGTCACCTCAGCATCTGTTGTTTCTTGGAGCAGGGCTAATACAAATGAAAAGCCACCCCATACCTGTGCACCTACACTGAAGTCCCTTAACTGTATGGGACTCTCACATGGCTGTGACCATGAGTATTTCAGGGAAAATGTCAAGTAGGAGGAGAACAAAGAGACTGGCAGACGAGAAGCCCCTGGGTGACTCAAACTGCATTACAACAATGACTGTTGCCAGATTAACTACGAACTTTCTGACTTCAAATGTGACTTGAAATTCTCATTCTCTGTGCAGCATTTTACAGCAATTCGAAATCTAGTATTGAAGTAATCCTTTAGGATCCAATAGATCTGATTAGTGTGTGTGTGTGTGTGTGTGTGTGTGTGTGTGTATTATACTTCAAGAATTTGTGGACACACATGACATAGTATGTCCCCTGCCAGTGGAGCAGGGAAAGCCATCCCGGATCTCTGGAAATATTCATGAGTGCAAAGTACCACCACATACATGGATGAGCTGTTCATGGTGATGTTGATTATAAGCCTTAGCTAGACTTCCATTGCCTCCACATCAAAGGAGAACCTTGCATTTGCTAGACTTTGATTACTTGCATTTTTTGTGTTGAGCGGTCTTACTTTTCTCAAATTATGTACAACAATTAAATTTCTTTGGAAAATAATATCATCAGAAAAGTTGGTTGATTTACTTGTATTTAATTTGCAAGTATTTCTTTTATCTATTCTAATTCTCCAAGTACAAATAAAAGCATTTTTTTTTTTTTTTTTTTTTAGTTTAAGAGGTACCTATAATTTTTAATGATTATGTTTCCATTCGTTCCAGGACACTGCTTAAACTATAGAATAACTAATTCTTAAGGGTAACATTTGGTCATAATTCTTTATTGGTTAATTTACAATTTTTATCCCCATGTCCCTTCTCAACCAATTCATGAATGTATATACATATAGCTATCAATTTTATCTTTTTTCTATACTATTAACGTGAGTTATTTTTAAATTTAAAGCACCAAAACCATTATGTCCCATGAATACAATTTAAATAAATACCTGTTAACAAATAGGTATTCACAGTATATATGCATTTTAGATTGAGGATATATCTATAATTGATATTTTAACAGTATATTAAATGATAGTTTGTTAGCGTTACTTTCTTAACAATACATAAAATAATGGTATTCTGTACTTTGCAATCTATGGCTTCTCAGACCTGACAAAATGCTATATTAGCAGTCAAGAGGAGAAAAATAATGGAACTATTTTTGGTTTTTTTTTGAGCTTATATTGTTGTTTTCTGGCCATTACACTAGGAGCTTTGTGCTAATGATCATATTTCAACTAAGGCTTAAGAACTAGTATCCTCTTTTTGCAAAGGACCAAGCAAACTTAAAGAGGTTCAGTAACCAACGTGCCTCAGGTCTTTTTTTTTTTTTTAAATGTAAGGGTCAAATAAATCCCTTGCTTGTTCTTTGCATATACTCTTTCTATTTGCAGCAAACAAAACAACACACACACACACACACACACACACACACACACACACACACACACTAAATCATCCCCAATGATGAGAAAAGTGACCAACATTTTTAAAAATGAAAATAAAAAATAAAATAAAATAGCCCAATCAATAATAAATCACCTGTTCTTCCACTAGTTTATAAGCACCATGAAGACAGGGTCATCTTTTACTGTCAACTATATGCATAGCCTTAGAACAAACAGTGTTCGGTAAGCATTGGGTGAGTCATAGAGTTTCAGTCTCAAAGCCTTGTTCTGTGCATGCACTAGTCAGCCACAATGTGGTCTAACACCATCAGACTCATCAGACTCAGCCATAAGTCTCTCTAAGTTTTGCATCCCTGGGGAGGACCACCATCCCAACTCATTCCAGAGTGACATATGAGAAGATAACTGCACAAAAACAGACCTTGGAACATTTGAAATCAGATGCAGTTCGATGTGGTTTATCTCTCCATTTAGGGTAGAGTATATTTCATGTGTCTGACAGAAGAAGCAGAGAAAAGAGTGCTAATTCTTTAGCAGGTTTTAATTTTCTTCTCCCATTTTAAAGCACATGCATCCTGCTACATTTTCCCTGAGATACTTTTAAAACATTTGTTTCCTATTGTTGCTACTGTAACCACCCCCACCCGCCCCCTGCCCTGCCCTGGTAACCTTCTTTCTCTATTTCTCTTCCTGTTATCAACTCCACTGATGGAATCATTAAAAATGTTGTCTGACTTTTGCCATAAAGGTAAGCTGATTTGAAAGGACAGCGTCTATTTTAGTTTGTTGTTACCTGGGACTAGTAAGTGGGTAAGTTGCCAAAAAGAGTGGAGTGACTAGCAACTACAGAGAGGATGATGCCAGTATTTAAAGTGTCATTGCCTGTGCTGAAACCAGACTATTAACTACTGGGGAATTCTAAAGTACAGTGCCTGAGTAGTGCTAAGTATGTAAATCTTTCCAATGTTCAGAGCTATATGAAATATTCTCCTTTCTCTCCCTCCCCAACTTTTATTTGTGCGTTTAAAATGATAATACCACTATGCAATTGAGCAAATCATAAATGGTTGGGGCTTGGGGCATGGAAGAAGAATGTCGGGGGAAGAGAAACTTTCCAGCCTGGTAAGGTTTCCTTGGAAAAATGACACCACTTATGTATCCATCACCCCTAGCTTTTATCCACCTGGAGACCTAGAGCGACCCTAGCTACTTGCAATACATAGAGTTGAGGTCTTTATTTCTCTGCTTCTCTCTACTTTGAGGGATTTTTTTTGTTGTTGTTGTTGTTATGCCATCAATGGCAATATTAATTAATCATTATCTTGTCTGAGTAATAAAGGCTGGGTTTAGATAAGGAGACTGTGAATATGAAAGAAGAGTATGTTGAAATATTCATTACTGACTTATCCAATTGATCACAATGACCCATCTATTCATACATCTGACTTCAAATGCCCAATACATTTATTTACATGTCAAACCTCTTTGAAGAAAAAAAAAAGATTTTTGGTTGTGAATTTTTTCTTTAAAATTCAATTTCTAATTGCAGCAGTAGTTTTAGGGTTGAACAATATAAATGGTTTAGTGATGCTTTCTAGAAATATATCTAGCAATTTATTTTTCACAATATATTAGTAGTATTTTATTATGAATAGCTGAAATGTAAAATGATACATAGAAGATATTAAATGAAAATAATTCTTCAAAATAGAAGTGAGTATATTTGTTAAAACATCAAAATATAAACAAAATAGTGACAAATCATGCCCATATATGAATCTTCCCCCCCACCCCCTGTTTTTTTTTGTACGAGGGTTTGGTGACATGTTGGTTTAGCTATACCCATAATTATGCTACCATTTCCTATTTCCTTTTATAGGACATAAGAATTCAGAACCAAGGATTTCAAGATGAAGAATCTTATTTCTTGTAGAAAGTTAACTTAGCCTTTCCCTTTCACTGGCTGGAACTGAAGAATTGAGATAACTCTGAAACCTGACACTTTGATATGAGATTTAGTGCCAGCAGAATGAGTGTTCTTCACTTTGATCCTACTTTCAGAAACTCCCTTTAAGTGACACTTCTCATTACCCCTCACCAGCTCTTCCCCAAAGCTCCCTGCCTTTCACATGTTGTGAATGAGAACTGGGACCGATGGCTCCAATATTGTCTGCTGACTAACAGTTTGTTTTGAATGTGCAGAATCAGGATCTTTTACTAATTAAATTGCTTTACCACTGAGAGGTCCCCTGAGATGTATCCTTGTTTATCTGGGTTAGATCATGAAATCATAGTTAAAGCAACCCTAGGACCACAATATGTGACTAATTCAAAGGAAAATGCTGGGAATAAACGGACAGAATTGGCTCAACAATGAATCTACACACAAATACAATTAGGTTCATCATAAACCAAATAAATGCATGTGCAGACATACAAACTGATGCTAGAAGGTAAGCCCTATCTATGGACCGGTAGAGCTACATGACTAACTTCCAAATATGCTATTTATTATGTAAAGGGAGAAGGGCAGACTTTGAACTAACTTCATTTTCTGGCTGATTTATACTTATAACCATATAGTTCTGGAGCTCTAACAGTATAGCCCTCTGGCATTAATTAAAACATATGATCTCTAGGGTATAATCACTCAAAGCCAACCAATAAAATAGTTCAAGCTCATTTCCCTACATTAGATTAGTGCTGTGATATGCTGAAAAACTACTGTTCATGTGTGTGTTCTGTGAGTGTGTGTGTGCTCGCGTGTACACGTGTGCATGCTGGGAAGTGGGGCTAGGAAGGCCTCCAGGAATTTTGATTCCTTCAGTGAAGCTAGTAACTTTGAGAGAAAATATCAAGTATATAAAATATGGGACCACTGACACTGGGTGGTGAACACACAATGGGGTTTATAGATGATGTAATACAGAATTGTACACCTGAAATCTATGTAACTTTACTAACAATTGTCACCCCAATAAACTTTAATTAAAATGTATATATATATATATATATATATATATATATATATATATATATATATATATGACCCAAAGAACTAGTGAAACAAATGATTCAAAGGCAACTGGGAAAATAGGACTTAAATGTCAATGAACTAAACAATTCTCCTAATTTAGATTGATTGTCCACGGTATTTCATATTGACATCCAGCAAAGGCCTGGCATGCAGAAGACTCTCAGACATGTGTGAGAAGATAGGTGAGAAAGGATGGATGGGCAGATGAAAGACCAGTGGGTAAAGGAAGGAGTTGGTAAGGGCTCTGATCTGTTGTTTCTAGCTCAGTAACAGTCAAGGGCAAATAACGGAAGACAAAGAAAGTAAGATGTAGATAATTCAATTTCAAAACATATGGTAGTATGTTGTGTGAAACCTATAAAAAAAATGAGAGAATTAGTGGCTAAGATGACTGATTTAAATGGAAACACTTTTAGCTTAGATTTCAATGGTCATACTATTTTTTATAAACGTGGAATATCAAGAGTTCACTATAGTTTTAAAAATAAGTTACAATATTGTATATTTTAAGAGACACAATTAAATATTTTTTTTCATCTTTTTGACAAATTAGTCTCTATAGGGGAATCTTAACAATCATAACCTAAATGATGTGAATGGTGATAAACAAGGAAATTGTCCTATTTTGAAATTATCCTATTCCTTGAAGCACCTAATGATATTTATTGACTGATGATATTTCAAAAAAAGTTTGGCAGATTTTTCATTTATCTTACCTAGAAGATTGATGTCCTGGGATATTTAAAATTAAAGTGTCTATTTATCCAAAACAAATAACAATAATGATAATAATAAACCTCTTTAACCATTACTATTATTCTATAACTGTGATGGCAGTAGGACACTTCCAAACGTCAGTGAAATAAAACCTGGGCTGAACCTGACAGCATGAGAGAAAAATGCTGCTGAATTAGCACTGTGTGAGAGGCCTTGGAGAGCAGAGCATATATTATCATCTTTGGTATCAGTGACAAAATGATATTTGAGAAATAAAGATGAAAGTTTTCATAACAATAGAAGTACCTATGCTAACAGAAAAATGGCTTATATCCTAAAATATGTAAATTATTTTTCACAGAACAAATGAATATGCATATGTGCTTTTCCGCAAACACCTTGGCACACTGGCCTATAAATTATTACTGTATTTTCTGACACCCGAATTAGATGCATAGAAAGAATCCAGGCATGAAAATGAGTTAGCCCTTAAAAATTGTATCCTAATAGCCTTTCCTTTCACATACAAGTTTCACTCTGGTTTAATTCTGTAATTCGCAATTTCCTATTGTGAATTAGAGTTGCATACATGCCTTTGGGGTATCATAGAATCCTTTCTACGTAGAGCTTGGTCTAAAATGAGGCATATGTTAAGGCTTCTTACACCAGGCCAGACTCTCATCTTGCTCTGCACCCCACAGTGCTCATTCAGGTGAAGAGCCATCTTGGAAGGCAATTGGAGCCTCTTGCTTGGCTGAACACCATGGAGCTTGGAGCAAGATAAAAAAGGAACCAAAGACTTTCAGCTGTAATTCTGCCAGCAGGACACACTGAATCCATCCAAATGGACCATGGTGGGGTAAGTTCCCTAGTCCCTAAGCTACATAAAACATACTATCTAGTCTAATTGGCCAGCCGTAATTTCCATTAAAAAGTGAGAAAAGTGTTTCTAAACATGTTAAAGGTTTATTTCATTGGAATTCTCTTCTGAATAATTTGCCTGCATGCATACATAATTATGTCATTTACAGCCTGAACAATTGTATCTGTGATTGTGTAAAGACAAAAAAAGAATTCCTTTTATAGACTTGCCATTAAAATAACTTACAGTGATGCCATCAGATCAAGACAACATTAGTGGCAGTTTGTTATGACTTCTGGGAAAGCTGGAGATTGAACATGGATACTCTCCTGCAATAGTAATTTTCAGATCCCTTCCCAAATTACTACTTTTTTTTTTCAAAGTAAAGATTTAAATGCATGCTCTAACATAAAAAAATAATATTATCTATAAATGTGTGTGTGTATATATACATATATATGTATGTATATGTATTTGTGTGTATATATATGGAGAGAGAGAGAGAGAGAGAGAGAGAGAGAGAGAGAGAGAGAGAGAGAGAGGTCAAAATATAAAATATATGGGAATTTTAAATTAGTAAAAAAAATTAGAATAATTAGAATTATTAGAACAAATTGCCATTAATTTCTCTCAGAATACTCCCTCTCATTTCAAACACATTTATCCCATTGTTCTTGTGACTTTCTGAAGAAGTTATGGACGTCCTCTTTTGTGAGTGTCTTTACAGGCATTTAAGAAATGATGTGCATAGATAATGGCCTGAGAAATGGGCAAATGGTTTCATCCTCCATCATGACAACACTCCATGTCACACATTACTTCTGGTATGGCAATTTCTGTTAAATAAAAAGATTACAGTGTGTCCCCATCCACCTTATTCACTGGATCTGGCACCGTGCAACTTCTGGCTGTTCCCCAAAGTCAAAATGAATCAGGACATGGAGGCAGCTATGACAGCACAACTAAAGACACGAAAGAGAACTTCCAGAACTGCTTCAGAAAGTGGCAAGAATGACACGATGACTGTGTTCGAAGCAAGGACGAGCTTTTTGAGGGGGATTGATGGCAATGTGATTTTTACTGTATCTTTTTTTAAATTTAAACATTCACCATTTTCTGTATTTTCTGATATATATATATATATATATATATATATAAAATAAACATATCATATATTATATATTTATATATAGCACAAATATATACATATATATGTATATGGAACCACCTTTCTAGATAATATTGTGACTCCTAAAAACTGTGAAGTCGAAGAAATAATTTATTTTTAAAGTTTACTTTGTAAAAGGAGAAATGTGACTTATTTTTCCTTTAAACTACGATCTGTATTTCCCATGAAAAGAAGTATGCTTAGAGAGGCCAGCATAGTTATAAACATTTTGGCTTTCTCACGTCTACTCTCTGCAATGTATCTCCTACCCACCATTTCTTCTATAATATATTCTCTTTCACTATCTTTAGTTAGTCAAGCACTTATGCCCTCTTACTGGAAATATTTGTAAGTCTCACTCCTACCCCTCCTCCCAGTCTCTTTCCACCAAAACATAAAAAAAACAAAAAACAAAACCCAAACAAACAAGAAAAAAAACAAAAACACGTCATCCTAAGGTATAAGCAAACGACACAATGTCTTACCAGTCTCTGCATAATAAAATGTGGCCTTCTCACACAAGCTTTGAAACCCTCAGGGGAAAAACCCAGCAACCAGTCCACTTTGTTCTATAATTTTCCTTTGCCAACATCATCCTAGTGCCTAAATAGAAAGCTAACTACTTTCTTGATGATGTTCTATATTCGACCAATACTACATTCTTTCTCCTTCCTGTTCACTCATCCCCTTAGGTCTGCTTATATTGCCCAACTTTCTACCCAAATCCCACTAGTTCACTAAGATCCGTATTAAATTCTATCTCTAGAAGGAAGACTTCTTTGATGTCCCAGATATATATTGTTTCTGCCACCTATGAATTCCTTTTGCTTTGTTGTCATTGTTGTACATTTTTTAATGTACCTCTGGGACCCTTGGCAGAGTCTGACTATTATTTATGTCGTTATTTAATACCTGGTACTGTCCTCTACACGTGCCTTCCCCTTGTATGTGCTCGATATAATTTTAAATTGAATTATTGATATAAATTCATTTAAGCTAACACTTGCATCATTCACGGAAGAGTAAATGCATGCTGGCAGAATTGATTTACTTATGGCTTTGAGAAATATTAGATTAGGGTGGGGACGTATTTCCCACTAAGGGTGAATAATGAAGGGTTGTTTCAAAGCCATCCGCTGCACAGGGACATGGACATGACCCAAGTAACATCATATAATCAAGCTGATATTTTCTCTCTCAGGCCCATCTTTGGGACCTTGGGTCCAGACTTTGTATTACAATCAGGGAAACCAAGGAGGCTTGAAAAAATATGTACAGACAATGTTGCGAATGAATCCAAAGCTAGGAACTGAGCACCGGGCTGTGTGTATGTGCAGAAGCTGTGACCAGAAGCCAGGCTGAGTCGAAACCAAGGACTTGTAGTCATGGCAACAGGGGCACATCCAGAAGTCCGAGCTGGAAAACAGAGCAGGTCAAACGTGGAACAAGCTGTCGGGCAGAGCAGAGAAGTGAGGGCAAAAGAACCGGACTAGGTCCCAGCCAACGAATGCTCCATTGCCACACAGAGTGCAAGGGACGTTCCTATGTGAGTCCAGATGGAATTCTGCTGGATGTCTGGTTACAGCTCCAGCTGGCTCAGGGTCCCATTTGCTCCTTATGCACAGAGACTTCCAAATGGCTTTTGATGTTCTATGGTTTTCTATCTTTTGGATGCACTTGAAGCAGACTCACAAAGCTTTTCTTTTTGCCAGGACCTCCATAAGGTGACCCCATTTGTAAAGAAATGCCAGAAGTAAGTTAAAGCACAGGTTTTTCTTTTAAAACTACCTAGAAAGATACTAGTAGGGTGATGGTCAGCACATTTTATCTACAAAAGTGAGCAGAGTAAGCTGAGAAGAGAAAACAAATCTGGCAAAACGGATTTAACAATGGACATACTATGCCTGTGCCTAAGATAGTGCCTGGCTTGGTGACTGTATAAGGAAGAAGGAAAGAGGGGAGGAGGAAGGATGAGGAGAAAGAGAAGGAGGAAGTGAGGAGTGTGTTATCATGGACAGGTCTTTGCAATCCATACAGCTCTCACAAATGTGATGGTTTATTACTTACAAGAGCTTTGTTATTCCCAAACCCTTGGGTGTTTTATAAAACCTCCACAACAAGGGAAATATAAATAAACTGGAATAAGAAATTCACAAAATAGTTATTTATGCTGATCTTATACTGTATCTGTTTGTTTCTTCCCGGTGCCTTTTGAAGATTGAATGAAATCTGTCTACCAAAACACAAACCCATACACATCGGGGTTTACAGGAACCCTGAATATGGAATCAAGGACAATGGATCCAGTAGTTATTGATCATAGGCCAAGAACCCCAAATTTAAAATATTTGATCACTTCATAGCTTTTATATATCCTTTTGAATTATGATAGTCTAGGTCGGTCTATCCCTACAGTTGGGCTTGCTTGAATTTGTACTTGTTGCTGTAGAGGGTCACCATTCTATTTCCCTAACGACTCTACTCCTGACAAACAGAACACACATCGAGCCCTGTGTGCAGTGTTATATTATACATTATGATACCTTACCAGTATCATCTGAGAGCAAGCTATACTTAGTTTCACAACTAAAGGAATCTTAGTAAGAGTCTGTCTATGTAGTATTAACTAAATATGGGGAGAAAACCTGCCAATGTGGTCAGGATACATAGTTTTAAATAACTGTAGCCAAAGCGCATTCTAAAGATTTATAACCAGTAGCAAAAACAAAGAATTATGTATTTCTTTGTACATCTAATTTTACAGTGAATAAGCACAATGAACAGAATCCACTGAATGATTTGAAAAGACATGAGTTTCAAGATGTTCGGAATTAAAATTAAACTTACTTGTTTCCCCATCTCTCTAGATTCTATAGGTATAATTCCTAGAGGCCTATATTCAGTAAGGTAGGTTAGGGTGATTATTTTTTTCTGCATCTTCTTTTAGAACAATTTGAAAAGATGAATGATAACTATGAAACCAAAACATTGGCAACTCATTTTTTTAATAACTAAATGGTTTTTGTTGGTCTTCAACAAAATTTGTACACAACACTTTTATTTCCTAAAAGTTTATCTGACTTCCCTTGCCTCTCATGTCACTAACCCTCCAAGATCCCAAATCCTAAATGTTTCCCTTTTGCTTATCAATCCCATGTACATAGTGACCGCTTACCCACAACTTCCCTGCCCTAATTTTTTTTATTACTGTCATCCAAACTTCATTCATTCTGTTAAAAACAAGCAATATAAGGAGCTCATTTGTTTGAATTAAGCAATTTACAGTGAGATATGAATTTCTTGGTAAAATGTAGATGGTAACATGGAATGGTGATTAAAAAAAAAAAAAAAGAAAGAAAAGAGTCCTCTAAGAATTTCCAGATACGGGCTTTCATAGACCAAAATTTTAGAAGCAACTTGTTGGAAATCACTTTCTCTAACGAATCTTTCTCATTCCCTCCTTTCTTTACAAAAAACGTTTGTTGAGTATTTACTATGCATAAGTTAGCTCAGTGTTAGTGAAGAAACGATTTGTATTCTTTGCTCACATTTTTTTTAACCTAGAGTATTTAACAGGTTTTACTTTTTCATAGTAGCATTATGGTCTCATATTTATTTTCGGTAATTTCTACCTCACTATTTTCAGATCACTGATTTGATAGAAAAGCATTTTCATACTCTTTAACGACATAATTCACCTATAGGTTTAGGTAATGATTGATTAATTAAATCTTCTTTTGTGCTTGGTTTTGGGTATGATTTTACCTCATTGAATCTAGTTCAGTTGTTTTGCGTCTTACAGTAAGTAAATGGAATACCTGCACGCAGCCTTGTCCATCTTAGGCTACAATATGGACTTTGTTTCTCACATTTCACTACAGGGATGAAGTTTTGCTAGGGATTGGTCTGAAAACTAAAGAATAAAATTTAAAGGCACCATTGTTTATTCCTCCATTTCCATCTATTTGTGTCTATGTGTCTTTAAAAAGAAAAGAAAAATGCCCGACAGTAAATTTGCCACCACTGCAAACAAGAATGGAAATTCAGGTTGTTTTCCCTCAGAAAATGAACCAGTTTCTCAACCATTGTGTTTTACATCTGACTTGTCTAACTTAAATTGCATGTCCTTGGGGTGGAGAGCGGCCTTCTATTTATTTATTTATTTATTTTTTCTACAAAGCCAAGTATCCTGTCACTGTTCAACAATAAACAATAAATAATGAAGCAAATTGAAGATGTGTGAATCCTGCCAGGTTGACAGAAATGGAGCCGATGTTCTCAGAGGTGTTACAGCAGTATTTCCTAACAAGCAGCCTGAGCCACTCTCCAGCATCTCAGAACCAAATAAGGACAGGGCATCAGACAGTGAAAGTTAGGAGAAAAGTAGGAGGACAACAAAGATATAAGACAATATTTATTTGGAGTTAACAAGTAGTTGCTTGAGTTGACACATCTACATGAAGTGAAAAAAAAAAAATAATGAAGGGTCTTTTAACCATCAGGTGTATTTTACAAGTGTCACTTTGTAATTAATTATTTGGAAAAAAAATACCTTTCACAAATTCTTTACTCTACAATTCTAATGTGTAAATGAGAATGCTAAATATAGATAACCATAGGGGTTTAAAAGTTTCTACTTAGTTTCTCTTATAAAGAGCCAACGTGTACCTCTTCTGAGAGGACGTCTTTGACTATATTGAATGTAGACCCATCCTCAAACTTCTCCCTAACATCATTCTACCACTATCCTGTGTCATTTTCCTCCTATAACTCATGCCTATCTGGAGTGATTTATTTAGTCTTTTTTTTTTCTTTTTTTTTCAATCTGTCACAGTATTAGAATATGAGTTCAATCAGGGGAGTGGCTTTACCAGATATAATGCTGGATTATGGGAGGTATCAATAAATATTTATTGAAAGATGAAATGGAGCTCTGAAATAAAATAAGCAATTTAAATACTCTGTTTCTTTTATTTAAATAATATATAATGAGATATCCCTAACAAAATGTATAGCACATAATAGATATTCAATAAATGTATGTTAAAAGAAGAAAAGTTTGGAGATTTGAGATTAAAAGGTACATGAATATCATTATCTTAATTATGTGCTGGAATCCAAATACTTAGAGCAGTATATTTTAAAATATTGAAGCTTACAAACTTGGCAACATGACTTTCTTAAAATGTATCTCATAACAGACCATAGCTATGTTAAGGGGAAAGAATGATGTATAAGGAAAGACAGAAATTATATGACACTAACTGACACTGAAAACATGTTCTGCCTAATGATGGCTGTTTCAATACACTCACATATGTCATTCACTATTTATCATTATTTCTGTAAAATATTGGTGATATAATGAATGTATATATTATCTATATGTTACAAGTTGAATTGTGTCCCCCAAGTATTGATATCCTAATCTGTAGTGCCTGTAAATGTGATCTTATTTGGAAAAAAAGGCTTCGCAGATGATCAAGTTAAGGCGAGCCCATTAGAGTGGGCCCTAACCTAACATGCTTTTGTCCTTATAAAAGGGAGAAATTTGGACACTGAGTAAGACACATACCCTGAGTCACACAAAAAGGAAGATTATGGAAGTCACAAAGAGGATGTCATCTATAAGCCAAGGAACAGTGGAAGCTACCAGGAGAAACCAACTCTGTGGATGCCTCAGTGTCTGACTTCTAGCCTCAAGAAGTGTGAGGCAAAACATTTCTGTAGTTCCAGACACCCAGTTTCGGTAATTTGTTACAGCAGTCCTAGGAAACACCATCCACTCTCAACTGGAATGGTTGACATCACTACATAGGCCTAATAACTAGATATTGACTCAGTTAACTTATTATGTTACACGGCATCCATTTAGATAATTTACATTATTTAACGATGTTCAATAATTTATTTATATGAATCATTACATAGTTGCAATTAATTTGTCTTCCTTATATCATTTTCTTGCTATAAAATTAGCTTATAGTGTCATTTTGTTTCCATTAACACATTTAAGGAATTATAAGACCTAAAATTTGGAGGTTGTATTTGGAATTATATTTACAGAGTAAGTACAATTAAATATTAATACATTTTTCACATAAAAAATATGGGGAGTTAATTTATAATTGTTGGATCCTCTTCAAATATCATATAACAGATTTTCCCATCATCAAACAAATGTTTAAAATAAGGAAGGCAAATAATAAAACATTTTCAAACTCTATGGAGCTAATTATATTAGAGTGATTTACAAATTTTTACTTATATCCATAGTAAATAACTGTCCTAAAATAAACCTTGTCTGATACAATTATGAAAGGAAATATCAGTTATTTTTCTTAAACATTAAAAATACATATTCTACTTGAGTATAGTATAAACCAGAAAGAATTACCTATCACCAGTTTATATTGACAACACTTATGTATGTAGAACCAATTTCCACTTTACACCTATTGATTTAAAAAAATGATTGAATGTAGAGGGAAAACTAGTAGTAGAGTTTAATACTAATATAAATGGGTCCTGTGGGCAAATCATTTTGTAAGCTTGTGCTATACTCTGAAATTGTATAACCTACAAAAACACTTCCATTTGTAGTTTCTTTTCTACATACTATAAATTTGAATATAGGAAATTTCACTAAATATCAAGACTATCGAAGGAATATAATTAACAATAAGAATTAGAGCAAAATAGTAATTATTGTCTTTTTGTATTTTTCAAAAATAAAAAACAAAAAACTGAATCCACAATTTTAGATATGTGAATTCAAATTAATTACCTGCTATAATAAATGTTTGCCTTTAATGTAATTCACCTAAATTTCATTAATATTTATTTCATTTCTCTAAGATACTCTAAACATTGTATTAAAAAACTCAGCAAATTTTCTAGTATGAACATATGAAAAGCTACATTGAGCCTAGATTTAAAAGTACAGTTAACTGACACTTCCTTTGGATTAATGAGAACTACCATTAAGTTAAATCTCCTAGTATAGTTAATTTTAAATCAGTCCTGACCATCTTTGAATTTAACTCTTGTCATGATTTGTGCTTCCACTTACTATTTCAATTTTAATTGTTGTGGGGTTTATTTAATATTACTGGAAAATTAGAAAGGAGTTTTACAGGAATAAGAAATTTATACTCCTGATGCCCCAGTTTTCCTATTTGTAAAAATAAACAGAAGATTTTTAAGATAAAATCCTACATTTGCATTTTGTATGTTTTTTATGAGTTTCAATTATCTAAGATGAAGAATAAAATTCAATAAACATCAAAATGGTGGCGTGAGGTGAGCCTCTGTAAGGCTCCCCTGGAATTTACAACTAGTCGAACAACAATAACTCCACAAAGGACTCCCTGCACAACAGACAGGCAAGACAAAGAGGCCCACTACTGAATTCACCTAAAGATGGGCAAATCGCACGAGCGGGGAGGAGGGAAGGGAGACGTGCGGAGACGGAGCCGCGTGGGCGCAAGACGCAAATCTGGCTCAATGCTCCGAGCTCGCTGCATCCCGGAACTACTGCAGCTGTAGCAGAGGGAAGAACTCGGACTGCTAGGGCTCCATTTATACACTGCAAGGCTGAGGGGGCAGCATATAACACGGCTGAACCCAACGCTCACGGAAGACTCCTCGGAGAAAAGACTGAAGGAAGAAGCCTGAAAACGGTGGTTTAAGCCCACACTGTGAGCAGAGAATGGAAGCCTTAGGCACTGAGACTAGCCGGCCCCTCCCTACCCACCCAGAGCTCACCCGCCCACACCTGCCTGGTGCTAGAAGCAGAACAGTAGCAGTGTCAGATCAAAAGAACAGAATATTTGCTGTTCTGAGAACTGTGGACTGCAGACACAGATTCGCAGCCCAACTAGTTCCGGCAAAGGGGAGGGAGCTGTGAAAGCAGGACCGGCTGTGATGGTGGTCACAGCAATTGCTCTGGGCCACCTCTCACAACTCACCCCAACCCTGGCCCCACCTATCTTGCCGGATCCCTGCAGGAATAAACAGAACTGCTGAAACATATGGGCTCTGAATCTGGTGTAGGAAGAGCTTTGGAACTTCAAAAGCTCTCTGCATACCCACACGGACTCTGCGCCCTGTGACCCAGGCAAACTATAAACAGAGGAGAAGCCCGTCTCCCGGGGAATCCCCCCATTGTGTGAGAAGCTGGAATAGTGCAGAGAAAACATAGCACTACCATGTGAGAGAGAAATAAAAGGCTGTAGTTGGAGACAAAATAAAACATTCTACCAACAAGTACTGGAAAACAAAAGAAAGATCTCTTCCTATCAACATGCTGCAGAAGCCACTCCTGTAGATGTCTAGGAAGAGAAATAATAAATCAGTAAATGTCATGAATAACCAAAGCAACAAGAGAGCTCAGAAAGAAAGTGAAAAGTCTCCAGAAAAGGAACTTAAAGATATGTGGAAAGGAAATATGTGACTTAAATGACAGAGAATTCAAGATTGCAGTTCTGAAAAAACTCAATGAGATGCAAGAAAACACAGAAAGACAGTTTAATGAACTCAGAAACACAATCAAAGAACAACATGAGCATTTTACGAAAGAGATTGAAATTTTAAAGAAGAACCAAATAGAATTTCTGGAGATTGAGAACTCATTAGAAGAAATTAAGAATGAAATAACCAGCTTAGGTAGTAGAGTTGACCAGATGGAGGAAATAATCAGTGACATCAAAGATAGAAACCTGGAAATCACATAGATGGAAAAAGAGACTTGAGAGTTAAAAGAAATGAAAGAACTCTACAAGAACTTTCTGACTCCATCAGAAAGAGCAATATAAGAATAATGGGCATACCAGAAGGAGAAGAAAGAGAGAAGGGAACACAGACTATATTCAAACAAATTATTGATGAGAGCTTCCAAAACTTATGGACAGAACTGGATCCTCGAATCCAAGAAGCAAATAGAACACCTAATTACCTCAATCCCAACAGGCCTTCTCCAAGGCACACTGTATTGAAGCTGTCTAAAATCAATGACAAAGAAAGAATCCTCATGGTAGCCAGGGAAAAGAAGATGGTAACCTACAAAGGAAAGCCCATTAGATTATCATCAGATTTTTCAGCAGAAACTCTTCAACCCAGAAGGGAGAGGAACCTAATATTTAAACTATTGAAAGAGAGAAACTATGAGCCAAGAATAATATATCCAGCAAAGACATCCTTTAGATATGAAGGAGGAATAAAGACCTTTCCAGACATACAGAAGCTGAGGAAATTTTCTAATACATGACCTGCACTACAAGAAATACTAAAGGAGGCTATTCCACCACCATCAACAGGGACAATTTGTGGCAACCAAAACATAAAAAGGGGGAGAGTAAAGGCCTGAACCCAAATATGGGAATGGAGAAAGTAAGAGTGCTGAAGAAAATGGAATACTCAAAATATCAAAATTTCTTTTACATAAACTTAAGGGTAACCACTCAAAAAAGAAAAATCCAGAACTGAAATATATACTGTAATAAAAGAAGAAACAGAGGGAAACATCATAGAATACCACCACACAGAAATAACAACAACAAAAAGGCAAAGAAACAATGGAGATGCGGCCTTACCAGAAAACTAAAGATAGAATGACAGGAAATCCTCACATATCAATAATCACCCTAAATGTAAATGGACTGAACTCACCAATAAAAAGGCACAAAGTAGCAAATTGGATCAAAAAACTAAACCCAACCAATTGCTGTCTCCAAGAGATACATCTCAGCTAAAAGGACAAGCATAGACTCAAAGTAAAAGGGTGGAAATTGACACTCCAAGCAAATGGTACCCAGAGAAAATCAGGTGTAACCATAATGATATCAGATGAAACAGACTTAAGGGTGAAAAAGATAACAAGAGACCCCCAGTCAGAATGGCTATCATCAACAAGACAAATAGTAACAAGTGTTGGAGAGGCTGTGGAGTAAAAGGAACCCTCATACACTGTTGGTGGGAACGCAGACTGATGCAGCCGTTATGGAAGGCAGTGTGGAGGTTCCTCAAAAAATTACGAATAGAATTACCATATGACCCAGCAATCCCTCTCCTGGGTATCTACCCCAAAAATCTGAAAACATTTATACGTAAAGACACGTGTGCTCCAATGTTCATTGCAGCTTTGTTTACGATGGCGAAGACATGGAAACAACCAAAATGTCCTTCGATAGATGAATGGATAAAGAAGTTGTGGTATATATACACAATGGAATACTACTTGGCGGTAAGAAAAGATGATATAGGAACATTTGTGACAACATGAATGGATCTTGAGAGTAAAATGCTAAGCGAAATAAGTCAGACAGAAAAAGCAGAGAGCCATATGATTTCACTGCTATGTGGTATATAAACCAAAAACAGCAAAAGAACAAGACAAACAAATGAGAAACAAAACTCATAGACACAGACAATAGTTTAGTGGTTACCAGAAGGTAAGGGGGTGGGGGGTGGCAGATGAGGGTAAGGGGGATCAAATATATGGTGATGGAAGGAGAACTGACTCTGGGTGGTAAACACACAATGGGATTTATAAATGATGTAATACAGAATTGTACACCTGAAATCTTTGTAATTTCACTAACAATTGTCACCCCAATAAATTTAAAAAAAAAATTAATAAACACAAGTGACAAAGAGCTGTGTGTTCTTTTCAGAAGTCTGTTTGTGTTTTTGCCTATGGTTTGATTTTCATCCAAGAGCTCTTTATTGAAATCATAAACATCACTTTCATGCAATTTTGAATAATATTTCTTAAATAAGCAAAGGAAATGCAAACATGTCTGGCTTTCAAAGTTGCCAATCTAATAGATTTGCAAGGAACGGTGCTGGTAGTTGCTTTGTGTACTATCGCATGTTTCTGGTTATAAGTGCTGCCATAACACCTGCAAAGTAGAGTAGTCAAAAATGCTCTCTTTAGATCAGGATATATATGTAGAACCAAGACTTAGATAAAGGGCCAAATCTTTCATCCATGTATTTAATTAATCACTTGTTAAGGGAACAAGTGACTTATTCAAATTGAAATTCAGATGTCATAATGATGACTAACTGCTGCATGATTGAGTAGTGTTAAAGCAAACAGGGTCAAATATATGGTCATGGAAGGACAACTGACTCTGTGTGGTAAACACATAATGTGATATATAGATGATGTAGTACAGAATTGTACACTAGAAACCTATCTAACTTTACTAACCATTTTCACCCCAATAAATCTTAATTTAAAAACTATTGCTAAAAAAGACAGTAGTAACTATCCTGGTTGCCAGATATTTGCATACATTATTATTTTCTTTTGATAGCTTTTAATAAAGAGACTTATTAAACCAAAAAAAAAAAAAAAAAAAAAAAAAGGTACATAGTACAGAGTCTCTAATTGGTACCTAGCAAACTAGCAAACATTACTTCCTTTCCTGACCCTTTCTTTGTCTTTCTTCAGAATGGTAAGAACGGCTGCCAAGATAGTTGGGTTTTGATTGTAGCTGTCACAAAGAATATTTTATTCTTGTGCAAGTTATTTAAACACTCTGTGTCCGCTGTCTTGTTTATACAAGGAGAGGTCTAACTTCTTAGATCTCTTTCCCATAAACTCTGTAGTTTTCATTGAAGCCTTTATTATTCTGGTCTATATATACAAGCATTACACAAAGTAATCTGAAAGAGGTAGATTGCTCAATTTCCACCCATCTCCCCAATGTTGTGTAACAACTTAGTACTGCATCTAGACAGTTTTAACATTCCCAAATATGTACTTTCTTTGTAGCTCTAGATTTCCTTAAGGGACATCTATCATTTCTCAGTCTCTGTGCTATTTTGTTCATATATTTCATCTCAATCTTCACAGCAGGAAGAATCACAATTTCAGGAACTTCATTTTATGCTGGTTAGCTTGGCATCCCATGTGAACTTTGTACTTCTACTGTTACTGTTACTTTTACTATTATTTTTTACAAATAGTGAGAAATTATTTGCCTGTTACTTAGCACGGTTACTTTAAAAAATAGTGGGAAAATATTTACCTTTTTTTTAATATGTTTAACTGAATAACTCTTCTTCTATAAAAGAGATCATTATAATCACTGAAGTCCAATGAAAACATATCATATGATATTAGTAAACAAATCCTATTCTACTGGAAAATACTTATACATTAGTTCTTTTTAATCAGTACCAAATAATTGTTTGAAACATTGCAAAGATATTAAATAAAATATTAAATACACCTCCCCAATAATGGTGGTTTTAATCTTCAGGTGAATTAAAATATTTGCTTGAAACTTGGAAAGTTGTTGAGAGGTTATAAAAATTTATAAAGATCACATAACTAATTATTGTGGAAGCTAATATCTCCACCTCAGTCTGTTACTCCAAATATCAGGGCTTTTTTTCATTTATTATCTTACTCTCTTAAATATAACTTATTGTTATTGAAATAAATGATTCATGATATTTAACTACCATCTATCTCTTTATGAATCTAAAGTCTAGCTAAGAAAAACCATTCGGTGTTTAAATGTGCACAGATGTGTCTCATTCTACTACTAGTTGACACGCATGTTTTAGAGCACAGAGTATGTGTATCCTAACTATTAGAATCATAAAACTATAACCCTCAGATGTACAGAAGAAGTGTTTTCTGTAAAATATATGTGACTGTTAGCAATCCTAACATAATTTACATCTTTTTGTTTCCTTATACTACTGAAATACAAACATCTATTTACATGTCAATATTGATTCATTTTCCAACTATCCAAAGTAGAAATGTGGATTAAGATTTATTTTAGCTAAAACTCAAGAAGATATAGATAGTGATGCAGGAATGTCTTGAAGGTTAATGGATTGACCATGGTTGGAAAATCATTAAAGGGTATACAGCCATCAGGGTAATTGTCATCTTAACTTCTTTATAAAGCAATTTAGAAAACCATAAACACAATGCCCAGACAGCAATTTTAAGATAATACAATTTTAAAAAATGCTATCTAATCAATGTGAAATTTCATTTTAAGTACCTTGAAATGAGAAGAAATGCATGTCTCGGTTAACTTTTAAAAAGCCACTAGTCAACAATGTTTTTATTATTATTTTTTTTAAGTTATATGGATTCCATTCTATTCAGCTCTAGGATAGTAAGTAAGCAGGGCTAAATGTATATAAACATGTTTTTAAATTTTTAAAAATAAACAGGTAGCACATGCAATATTGGAAACAATTTAAAATATGTATCAGTTACTATTCTGCTTCAGTGATACTTTGACTTCCATTTAAAATATTTGCTTTGTCTTTAAATATTTGTCCATTACTTATCTCCATTACTCTAAGCCTGGAAGACTCCTCAGAATTTCGTAATAATTTAAAATGCCTGAACCAAAATTGAACACAAAACCTTTTATGTAGTACACAAGAGAGTCACTGAGGTCCTTAATATGTGTTATCGTATTAAATACCCATTTTAAAAATTTAGAAACTAGGTTTCAGAGTGATTGAGTAACTCAGTAATAGTTCATATACATAACACTTATTGTGCCCAGGTACTGTTCTAAGCATATCATATGTACTCAATAATTTATTAATGTACAAAGCCAAATCATTATTAATCAGCAAAGACAAAATTGGAAACTAGACTTGCAATACAAAACATATATACTCTGCACATCAACCACGCCGGTTATTTTTTTATATGGGAGAGACACTTAATAAGAGAAAGAATTTTTTTATGAAGAAAATACGATAACAATTGGATTAGTAATCCAAAAATGTGAACCCTGCATGATATTTACCACTCAGGTGCTGAGGCCCTCCGGCTACTCATGAATCTGTTACACAAACAGAAACATAATTATAACTGTAAATATATATATATATATATATATATATATATATATATATATATGAGTGTGTGTGTGTGCACATGTATGTGTGGGGGAGACAGAGAGGGAGGGAGGGAGGGAGGATGGGAGGGAGGGAGGGAGAGAGAGAGAGAGAGAGAGAGAGAGAGAGAGAGAGAGAGAAAGAGAGAGAGATTTCTTTAGGAACTGTATATTATATGAATTTTTGTGGGTTTTGTATAGAGGTTAGAATACCAGTGGAAATATGTCCAGACCAAAATTTGAGTACAATTGAATAATCTCTCCAAAATGGCTCCAAATAATTGATGAATGTTCTTTGAATACTCAGTGATACTTTTGCTAAACCCTAGTGACCGAGGCCCAGAGAATTCAGGAGACTCAGACATAACACGACACTCTAAAGTCCATTTTCTGTGCACACAAACTTTTACTGGAGGGATGAAGTGTTCACCAACATTAAGTTCTTTTTAATCCCAGTCTGTTTATTTTACTAATAATTTTACTGATATTACATACATTAATTGGTTATTATGAAATATGAACTTACAGTGATATATGAGTGCAAGATACATTGTTTCTATGGAGATTAAATTGAGTAGTTTAGGAAAACTTTGATGAAGTGGCTAAAAAAATTCTGTTGAGATTGATATGAACAATTACAGAAAAAGTAGAAAGATATTCAAAACATCTCTAAGGATTCTCTACTAAGACTCCTGAAAACAAAATCTAGAATTCATAGTTTTTAATGCACTGATTTGGGTGTTTTTGTAAGAAGAAAGGGGCAGAGCTCCAGTTAATACACAAAGGCCAGTGGCCTATATACTATATGTTCCAAGATAAAATAAATATTTCAAGGTATGCATTTATATGTTTAACCTATCCATTATGATCACTTTGTATGCATGCTTGTATCATATAAATACATTATGTATGTTCAAACAAAGCTTTAAATTAAGCTAATTGTCCTCTACCAATATTTTATCAAATCCTTTAAAAGCATCTGTTGTTAAATTTTGAACATTTTGTACACATAATTCATATTCTGAAAAGCAATTTTATCAAAACCTTTTAGTATGGTCTTTCATAATTCCTTATTAATTGTAAAAAGTTATAAAATAATGTTTATTGTGCCATACTAGAGATATCAACATTATTATAATGTTGGCTCAATGGATTTGAAACCTTGAAATGGTTGAACCCAATTGCATTTTACACATTGTAGTAACACTTCCATTCAGAAGCACACAAACACTCAAGCAAAAGGACTGGGCCCAATAACAGACTTTTTAAAGATTTGAGGCTAAAGATTACAATATCCTCCTGACTCAACATAACCTTCTCATGTGTGTTTAATTTTTTGTTCCAAATTATTATTGCATTGCTCTGAAAAATGAAGAGAAGTTTTAAATTGGAATTGATGTACCTGAAGCCTTCATTTTCGTATGAATATGGCAATGTTCATGTTACAGTAATTTAATTTGAAAAGTAAATCCCCAATAGATTATTTAAATGTTATCTAAGAATATAGAGACATAATTGCTTTCAGTAATGTAATATGAATAGATTTCCAGTGCCGAAAGAACAGTTTCTATAATTTTTATATGCAAATACTTTTGAAAATTACCTTACCTGAGCCATGGCTTGGTCCTGAACGCATCTTTAATGAGATGATTTTGGAAATTCTATTTAAATAAAGGCAGATGATTCATCGGACAAACCATCCTATTAAATTTATTTTTTACATCTTCTTTAGTACTACTAACGAATTCTAATTATCAAGCTAGGTTTTCACATGTTTTTCTTTCTAGTTATTTCTTTGGTAAGAATCAGCACATGTGTTTAAGAGTTTAGATTCACAGTTTCAACTCCTGATTACTTTGGCAAATATTTATGGAGGATCAACCATATCTAAGGCACTCTGAAAGCTGACATCATAGGACAATGGATGACAGTTATGTGTTGTCACCAAGGAGCTTTTCCGGTTTACACTGCACCACTTGGACTTCGGTGAAACTGATCCAACTCCAAGAGCAACAGAAACAATACACATATATTTAGATGCTGATTCAGTGTTTCCTCACTTTGTAATTAATGACCATCCTATTTATAGGTAATTTAGAAAGTTTCTTTTCATTGATAAGAGACAGAGATTAATGAGATCTTACCAGTTCAGAATGCAGCCAATCAATCAATCAATTAATTTTGTAGCCCATTATACCTAATGCACAGTTTATTCTCTAGGTAACCTGGGTAGTTTTATTTGGGTTAGAATATTTCATATGTTTTAGTGTTTTAAATTTAAAAACAGCTCCTCTATCCATTTTCTCTGTAAGAGTCTTTGTTTTCTGGGAGTCTGCTATTTCACAAAGTGTTTTTGGACAAGTTTACAGTTTTTTTCAGGTCTTACTTTCATGCATGGGTTACTGTCATGAAATAGAATTCCATTATCATTTATAATTTCCTGTTTTGATTAATGGCATTTCAAAAGTTCTTCAGCTTTCTAAATGAACGCAAGGGCTACCACCAACGGGAACTATGTAGTACACAATACACAATGCACACAAAATAAACTCCCCCAAACACACAACAATAAGCTTCCCATTCAAGGAAATGTGATGAATTTAAATGTAATGTTTTATAAATACTTTTGCAGCCAAATATAATTCAAAAAAGGAGAAAATAGCAACCAAAAAAAATAATGTGCCAAAATAAATATGAACCATGTGTGCATAATAACTATGCCTAAGACAAAATATAGAATAAAAAGACTTTCTTGTTTCTCGTGCCTTCACTGCAGTGTATTTTTATATTCTCATGTGAACTACTTACAACTTAGAAAAGCTCTGGCTATTAAATGCTCACAATTTGTTGCCTCTATGAGAGAAAATATTCTGAGGTTCAGTTTTGCTTTGCATTCACTCCATCTGTGAAAAAATAAAAAGGGTAGGTAGGGCAATGGGATCGTTTAATGGATTGGGTATCACTGTTAATGAAATGGCTTAAATCTTTCACTCCTTTTAAACGTTTCTTTTTAGGAAAAGACATGTGATCAAAAAGATACTTTGACTACAGCTCACTGAGGGGCTTTAGCCCTCAGGACCACAGATACAGTATTTCCCCGAAAATAAGACCTAACTGGAAAATATGCCCTACCATGATTTTTCAGGATGACATCTCCTGAACATAAGCCCTAATACATCTTTTGGAGCAAAAATTAATATAAGACCTGGTCTCATTTTCAGGGAAACATGGTAGATGGGCGGCAAATATTCCATCAGGCTGTTGCAAATAGAAATCATGTAGGTCCTGGAAAACCAACTCAGATATACTCCCATTTTTCTTCAAACTCTATGTGTCATCATCCCAGCAACACTGACTGCTGCATTAACTGCAGAAATGTAGAGCAAATATCACAGGCATCTTAATTTAAACTGTTCCGCATGCCCTGGAAAAACCTGTCATGATAGGTTTACGCCTCACAAGTACACTACTTGTATATTTGATTAAATAAACCATTGCATTCATTCTTTCCTTTTCTCCATTGTCCACAGGACATATCACCAAGCAAAGATTCCAGCTTTTGGAGCTTTCATTTGAAACAAGAGATTTAAGTGTTTGCAAGAGTATTCATTACTATGTAGAAGGAAATCTGTTGTTGACAATTATTTACGCTGGACAGTTAGCTGGACTTAATCCAGTCTTTCAGTCACACGACCTTGATCAGCTGATTCACAGTCCTTCTTAAAGTTACACTCCCTTTTAAATTCAATAAATGTGTTCTTTTTTCTTTTGGGCTCTATTCCAAAATGCCTAACAAGATTCATGTGGCCGCCATCTACCTCTGAGCTGCTTCTTCATTTTTACCCCCTTCCACTGGCCTCTTCCTAGTCTCCAAACCTCAACCTCTGGATCCCATTCCATTATTTGAACATGTCACACTGCCTCTGCCTTGTGGTCCTTTGGAAATCTAGTTTCATGGCTTGGGACACTCTCTTGCATGACTTTTGCCTCCTGTCTTCCACTTTTTACCCAATTGTTTCCGTGGAAGTCACTTTCCATGGGGTTCTCTGCTGTATGCTCTTCAATTAAACACTGTACTTCTCTTCCTTCCCACAATCCTGTCCACTAGTAATAGTTTGATATCTGCTTTCATTTATCCCATACTCCTCATAAAACCATGGTTACTTCTTTATTCCAGAGGAAGTACAAGGCCTGGCACACAATGGGAGTTTCATAAATATGTGTGGAGCTACGCTGAAGTTAATGACATGTTTATCAAATAGTATACATACCAGTATAAATATATGCACTTAACAGCTTTGGGCTGTGTTTTCTTTGTTTTGATTTTAGTTCCCAAAGCCAAATGCCTTGTGACCACTGTCTCTTTATAATGAATATGCCTGAAAAAAGATACCTATGGCCAAAAGTGCATATATCTGCATCAATATCGCTCAGTCTTTTTTCTTTATCGCACTGCTAGTCAGTATTTTTTGACATTTTCTTCCTTAATCACCCCTGCCCTGTGAAATTTGGAAAACACATACATACTGCACAACTGTTTATGTGCTATCCATAACCAGTAGAACAGTTAATTTTTTGTCCCCTAATAATAAATGTTCACCCCTTGAGGAAATATTGCTCCTGTTGATAATGTATTATCTATCTATCATCTATCTATCTATCTATCTATCTATCTATCTATCTATCTATCTATCTATCTATCATCTATCTATCATCTATATACCATCTTTTTTATCTAGAGGGGAAAAAGATGGAAAGAAAGAGAAAAATGCCCAACTAAGCACTCTTTGATGTACTGCCTCAGCTTCTCTTTGTAGAATCTTCCCATTCCCAGCTCACCTCACAGTTTGGGTCTGCCTAGCGTCTTTGCACACAAAGAGCACCCTACTTTCTGATGGTCCTGTTGGTCTCCTGGCTATGGCATATTATCCTAAGTGCTAACCAAACATTAATCTGTAGGGAAATATTAAAGTCAGAATGCATTATAATTTTAGATTTCCATATTTTATGTTTACTATAGTTATAATTTTATTCATGTCAGTTTCCAAATGAAATGTGTTATGTGTTCCCCACTAGAATTAATTTTCTTTATCTAATTACTTCCAAAGCCGTATCAGACTTGAAGCTCTGAAAGCTATTGGTGGCATTCGGATCTCTGTTCAGTTTCCACAGGCAGCTTGAAAAAAATAACTCTACAGGCAAACATCTCAGGTACAGGAAAAAAACCACAGTCTTGCATGAGCAGCTTCAGAGAGAATGGGACTGCAGCCCTATCTCTTGCTGTCTCTGGGTTTTATTAGTTCACAGAGTGGCTAGAAACAAATGGCAGGGGTTTGCTGGAAACATTTTACAATGTCTCTAGGGACTATTGCCTTGTTAAATCTACCTGTAGTGGCAGCTGTCATTTAAATACAATGTCACAGAAGGTGGATGGCTTGTAAAGCCCACAATCGGGGGAGCTTCAATGATGATGGCAAGTCTAAAAGTTACTTCCTATTTGTCTCTTTTTTCCCTCCCATTTGCTCAGCAGGCAGTCACAGACTATCTGTCCAACACCAGTTTAGTCCAGACACACTGTCAATTTACATGACAATTTATGCTAGTCACCAGCCATTAGCTGTTTCTGTTAACGTCATTGTCCAATATCACTTTGGCTTAAAAAACAAACCGGAAAATTGAGAGCAGTTTCCAAATGTTCCCAATTTTTCATCCCCACACTAAACCATAAGCATTATCCTATCTCATTTTGCTTCTCCCATGAACCCGGTACTCCAATCCAATGGATGCACTCAAGGACCGTATCTGGATATTTACACTGGACTTACTGTGCTCATAGCACTGTGGCTGTATGCTTCCCTTTATTTTTCCTCATGCCAAACAAACAAGAGAGGTGTTATCATCATTCTGTTTTTACAGATGAGGAAACAGGCTAAGAAAAAAGACCTGGATTACAGTACACAGCCAGGACAGAGTAGATCCCATGTACAGAGCCCACAGGCTGAACTGTATGCTGAACTGCCTTTCATTCCACATTACATAGCAAAGCCAATCGTCTTTCCCTGTCATCATGGGTACCCATATTTTAGCCATCTTTCAGATTCAAGTTTAAGCCCCTTTTCTACTCGAAGTCTTTCTAAAGTACTGTAGTTGACAGTGATATAATGTAGTTCACACACAATTCTTTATAAAACAATGACTTATCAATATCATTCCATGTATTACTATTTAGCTTTTTTAGATCCTTTGCCTTAAATAGATACCCCTAAAAAGATCAAAAGGTTTTAAGGGGAGGGACTATTTCTGATATTTCTAGTACATTTTTATCATGACTAGCACAATTCCTTGTACATAGTATGAAATTGTGAGAAAAAATTCTTAGATTTAGTCATTGCCGGGAAATGTCTGGAGTTACCATACACTCCAAGAAAATATAAGACACCTTACTCTAGTCTTTTATTTGACTCTTGCAGCATAGTCAGTTAAGAGTCCTGTATTTTAATTATAACTGTCCCTTCAGTTATTCCACATAATTGGTCATCTATTTAATGTAACCTACCTATTGCTATATTCTTATTTATCAGTACATGAATAAACATCTGAAATTCTTTGCACAAATCATATAATCTCTTGGGGAGTTCCCAAGTATTGTAAATCCAATCTGTAGGACAGACATAGAAGTCTGAGATGCAATAGAGTAGCCTCCAGCAGCATCCAAATTGTTATTGACCTAGTAAATTAAGAGACCTTTAGCTTCCAGGTACACAAAATTATTACTGCAATTGTCTCTCAGAAGTTTGCTTATTAGTTTCTGTCTTGTTTTCCAAATAGGAAAAAAAAAAAAAGGCATATACATATATGTGAGCAAGATGCCAAGTAGTGCAGTGGCATGAAAATTATGACTTTAGAAAGTAATAATAGTGACTATTTAATAGCAATGATGGGAAACCAGACTTTAAAAACTTTTACGACAACCTAGAATCCAGAACAGACAAGAAACAGTCTTCAAGTTGGAAGATACAGTTGCACGTAAATGGTTGTAACCTTTGACAAATTATTTAACTTTCTCAACTCTTAGCCTTTCATTTATAAATTTAGTTAAAATATATCCTACACATACTTAAGTGTTTATATCCCTAACCATTGTTACATGAAATATTACCATGATTACAGTCATCATTATCACTACACACTGGCACATTTTTCAAAACAGCTTTTGATGAATTATCATGAAGAAATAAAATATAGCACTATAAATTATTCACCTAAAATAGTTACAGTTAGTCAGTACTAAATGTTACCTGGTGATACATATTCTTTCATTGTCTGCTTTTGTCCCGATTGGCATTTTTAGGAAGCAATTGTTATTTACTTATTGCAACGAAAAATCATGAAGTTGAAAGTTTATAATTTCTCTATAGAAATCTAAAACAAGAATTGAGATATAAGACTTGTCAATGAATTCCTGCTTTGATTACAGAGTGGGTATTATATTTTGTATTTGGCTTAAATAAACACCCTTATTAAAAAGCAATATAAAAGAAAGGGAAAGGGATACTTATGCTGTGTCACAAATAGTTTCCACCTTCTGTAAATACGGTAATTTTAAACCATGTCCTTGATTATGCATATACAAAGAAAGTAATTGTTTTGCATTCCATATCTAAGAAAAAAGTATTAGTTCAATAATATTAATTATGAGAGCTTCAAGTATCCTTTGTTTATTAATGGAAATTTATTTTATTTATTTTAAAAAATCAACTCATTTATTTTTGGAAAACTCAGTATAGTCCTCTAAATCAATGGCCAAAATTAAATAACTGTAAGATGACTGGCTTATTTATTACCTTAAGGGAACAGCATCAATTCAGGAGTATGTCAAGTTACTTGGAGAGGTCATCTGACATAGGCTCAATAAAATATTTGCAATTAAAAGAGAAAGAAGTCTCGATATCTTGGTTATTGTGAATAGCGCTGCAGTAAACATAGGAGTACATATATATATATATTTTTTCAAATTAGTGTTTTGGATTTCTTTGGATAAATACCCAGGAGTGGAATTTCTGGGTTATAAGGTAGTTCTATTTTTATTTTTTTGAAGACTATCCAAACTGTTTTCTATAGTGGCTGCATTGAAATGTTCGTCAACTGACAATTGGATAAAGAAATTCCAGTACATTTATACAATGAAATATTACTCTACCATAAAAAAAGAATGAAATCTTATCATTTGCAACAACATAGATAGACCAAGAGGATATTATGCTAAGTGAAATAAGTCAGACCGAGAAAAACAAGTACCATATAATCTCACTTGGAATCTAAAGAACAGAATAAATGAGAAAAAAAAAAAAAGAAATAAACTCAGAGATACAGAGGAAAAACTGACAGTTGCTAGATGGAAGGGAGCTTGGGGATGGGTGAGACAGTAAAGGGATTAAAAAGTACAAATTGGTAGTCACAAACTAGTCACAGGGATGTGAAATACAATCAGTAATGCAAAAATTATGTAGGGTGCTAGACGGGTACTGGACTTATCTGAGGGATCACTTCATAAATTGAGTAGATGTGTGACCACTGCACTGTACACCTGAAGCTGATGTAAAATAATATTAAATGTCAACTATAGAAAAAAGAAAGAAAATCTCAATCCTTATTTTTCCATATGCTGCAAAAAATCATATGACAAAATAAACATTATTTATCCTCTAGAAAATATGCATCAATTTCATTGTGTACTATGTGTGAAAAAGAATTCAAGGTGGTAGTGTAACCATTTCTTACTTTACACCATTTTATCAAATTTGCTAATGGATAATGCGTTAGGTAAGTGGTAGATAAGTGGCAGACCCAGGATTTAAACAAAGTCCTCATTCTTTTCTTCAGAGGCAATATTTTCAGGCAGGGTGCAGGACTAGCAAATTGTGTATCACTCAGTTTAGAAAATTCTCAGAAATACATGTTATCAACCTTTTAATTTTAACTTCTAAACTTACATCTGAGGAGACTGAATATAGAGAAATGGAACTTTTTAAAAAGATTATTCAACACAAAAGGCCTGGATTCTAATTGTGCCCCAAGAAAACATGTGCATTTCCACACACACACAAAAAAATAGGATCAGATACAGTTTGGGCAACTCGAAGTAAACAATACATGACCTGTAAGACATAAGGTTATTATGGGAGAAGTGTGAGATATTTTTATATGGCAATCACAAGTTCCAATAAGCTAGGTTTTGCTTACTTGACCAAACAGAACAAAATGCGTGATTCATGCTTGGTAATACTAGGAAAGGAATAAAAACAACAGTGAGTTATCCTCAGAGCTTTTAGAGATAGCGATTTTTCATTTTCTAGATTTTGAAAATGTTAAGTACCATTCCTTAAAATGCTGCTTCCTTGATGTTTATTTCTTCATTATTTTTGTTCCCATTTTGTTTCTCTTACTCCTCTTTTTGTTTTACTTTGTGTCTTAATAACTTTTTTCTCATGGATCCTGCAAATATACATTTCCTGGGACCCTTTTCCTTCATATGTCTTTTGGTGTTGTCAGGCCTTGCATGTACTGTAAACTGAGTCATCACTCTGTGTAGATTTCTACCAAGTCTACATACCTAGTTTTGACATCCTGTTCAAGTTCTACATGTGAACGTCCAGCTACCTATTGGACATCCACAACTATGTATTCTACTGGCTTCTAAAACTTTAGTATCTAGCACAAAAACAAAACAAAACAAAAAAACACACGTTTTTAACAAATACATATACAAACCCAAATAAAGTCAGGCATATTTTTGCACCTTACCCCCTAATTTTAGTCACTTAATTCTCATCCATTTACATGTACATTAAGGCCAAATAAATATGCGAGTTATTATTTTTTTTATTATATGGTTTTGAGTCAATTCCTTCACTAACAATGAAAGTTTCCCTAATTTAATTCAGTATGTTATTGTTCCAGAAATAACTGTCTGAAAGTCGTTACACTTTAGAAACCTAATAATTAATAACAATAAATATAGTCACCTTACATTTTTATAGCACTTGTATATTTTCAAATCACTTTCTCATCTATTACCTCATTTCAGCCACATAATAACCCTGCTGTTATGTGTATGGCACACATACAAGCACATTCATTGTAACTACCTGCATGTTTTTTGCATCCTACTGTTAATTGCTCCATTATAAATATATTAATTATGCAAGAAAATATATTACCTCTGGTGGCTGCATGGAAAAAAATAACAAACAAAAAAACCCACAAATCTATGGACATTTAAACAATTAAGGTAGGTAAGGTTTGCATTAAAAACCCATAGATTCAATAAACAGTTGTTCTCAACTATAGTAATTGTGCTTTAGAAAAATACTTGAAGAGAAACACAATGTATGTATCTAGCCACAAGTATGTGCTATCTTTGTGAATCCTGTTGATATTTGTGCATTTTCAAATACTAAGTTTTAAAGGTTTGAATTTAATTCATAATATGAACCCCATCTGCTCAGTGAATTCAGCACCATTATAGGTTACTAAAACAAAAAAAACAAACAAAAAAAAAAAAACAAAAAAAATTCCAAACACCTTGTACAGCCATCTAATGTTCCAAAGCTAGAGATCCCCTCCCACCAGTAGAAAATACATGCAAGCATAGCTAAACTCGTCCTCTCACCCAGCCCCTGTAATGTGGAAACACTGCTGACAATACTACTACTAGGAGCACATACTGTTTAAACTACAAAAATGATAGCAACAGCAGTGGGAACTGAACTGTGCTCATATCACTAGGGAAAGAGAGCTGAGTACATGACAGCTTAGAAACTGCTTTCATGGGGGAAAATGTTCAAATAAATCAATTTTCTGCAGGAAAAAAGAAAAAAAATAATAATTTGCTGTGTACTTATTTAAACAGCTGACTGAAGAGTTTATTATAGTTGATTACAGGCCTTCAGCAATAGTTGTTGCTTCCTTTTCCTTCTCTCTCTCTCTCCTAGTGAATTCCTATCGACAGAGCCTACAGCTATCCTTTCAGAAATCATATAAAACCTGACATTGCTAAAAAATTAACCTCCAAAAGGTGTCTTCGGGTGTTGCTTTTCAAATCAAATTTTAATAGACAACTGCGAGCTGAGAGCTCATTCTTTATAGCCTGATCACTAAGCAAAATTCACAAGCTGCCCCTGGTCTGCAGATGGAGCTATTGACAAAATAGTACTATCCACTTGAGAAAAAGCAGGGCACAGACTTGAGTTTTATTAAATCTTTATATTTTTTAAGGACTGTGCCTCAGGACATATCTTAAGTATTCTTTTCAATTAAAAGAAACCTAACCTCTGGAAATTAAAAACAGCTTCAAAATTTGATAAGTATTATCTATCTTGGTTACAGAATTGGACCACATAAAACCTATGTTAAAAAACAAAAAACAAAACAAAACAAAACAAAAAGAGATACAACCCAGTGAAAAGTGATTCAAACACATGGATAAACTATGTAATATAAGAAACACTAGTATAGGAATAGATTTTGTGTATTATTCCTTTCTAAATGAGAATTTAGAGAAAGACACACCAAATTATTTAACATTTAATTTCAAATAGCAACTTCTCTGATGGAATATATATAAGGTGTATATACACATTTTAAGAAAAAGTGTGCCAAAAAATGTATACACATTTTAAGAAAGGAAAAAAAAACTGTAATAAAATTGTAATACTCAATATATAGCAATAACAAAAAATGAATACAAGGCATGTGTATAAGTTTATTTTGCACCCCGGTATGTAATATATATATATATATATATATATATATATATATATACACACACACACACACACATATACATATATATGTATATATATGTGTATGTGTGTATATATATATATATATATGTGTGTATCTATACATATATATATATATATATATATATATATATATATATATATATAATAGTCCATAGTCACATATAGCAGGTAGGTGACATTGTTACTTTAGAAACTAAGTATGGAATAAATGTACCTAGAACTGTCTTATTTTAAAGTTGGAAGGAACTTTGGTGATAATCCAGATAAGATATGATAGATTGTTTCAGAGTTACACTTCACTGATCATTCATTTACTCTTTCAACAAACACAAATGTCGCTCTTGAATGGTTACATTTGGTTGGTATAAGGATTAAAGAATCGGATAAGCCATCTCTGGTTCTCAAGAAGTTTACAGTTAAAGTGCATAAGAGCCACATCAAGGTTTTAGGACAGTGTAAAGGACCATGTAAACAAAAAGAAAGCTCTAACCATAGTACTGTGGTATGTCAGAAAAGACAATTTAAAAAATCATTAAGCTGAATATTTAAGATCACCTAGGAAAAATGTCACCGTCTTATAGAAGTGGAAACTCATAAGTGAAGTATCATGGCTGATAGATGTCAAAATCAGTGTCAGAAATGAGATTTCCTTGTTTTATTTCCAAAATTCTTGCTGCAATAAAACATATATCTGGGTGAAGTGTATATTAGTATCTGCTCAGAATGAAAAGAAAAAGTCCTAGTGAATAGTCTAACCAGATACTAGAATGCAAGTAAGACATCTGTCCTCAACTATGAACCTCAAGAACTATATGAGGAATCTCACGAACTTGGTCCTGAGATATATTACACTAACGTTTTAACAAATGTTAACAGTAAAAGAAATTAAACTCTTTATCCAAATTTAAATACTTTTCAACTGCTGTGGACTTCTATTGCCATAGCTAGAATAACAGAAAACTGAATTCCTGTCATCATGCTTAAAGTATGCTATAAAATAACACCTGGTCTAGTGTATTGTCAAAATATCTTTCTTTTTGTGTTTTGTTGTTGTGGAATAAAAAAGAAGAAGAAGAAAATAAACTATAACTGATTTTCCTGATTATTTTAACTATTTATATGATAAGCAATAGAAACTTCTTTAACATAGATGCTTTGAATCTGAAAATTACTATAATATCTGTCTTGATATCTCAGAGGAAAAATAAACTTAATCACTATAATCACCACTGGGAAAATAAACCCACATATTCTATACTCATTGAAATTAGAGTTCTTTAGACGAGAACAAGAATAAAAGAAAGAAAACAAGCATTACATTTGTAAAAAAGAGTTGAATGATAATGATATGTTTTTAAATTTCATATTAAAGTCATAATATTTGAAATAATGGTCAGTATCTCTATTTCTAACCTCGAAATAGATGTTCATTATATTTACTTTCATTGAAAATATGACATATTTTAAAATAAAAGAGTTTTCATTTGCGAGGTTCAGGGATGCTGTACCACCTGCTTAAACTTGGGCAATATTTGATGCACAAGGAAAATAAATGTTGGAAAATCCAGCTTCATTTATCTGAAGCTCTGGCTAGGCTATCTTGAGCCATGGAGCATATGGCTTCTGAATTTCTATTTAAAACTTTACACATCAATGTGTAAATCAATAGCAAATAGACTAGATGATGTCCATGCTATGGACATTTCAGAGAGAAAACATTTCCTTGATTATAATATATAAACTATTGAAAAATAAAGACAATTTCTTAATTTTGGTGGATCGGAAGCACCATATATGGTTTGGAAGACCTCGGCATAATTCAATACTCTTCATCTCGAGTAAGACACTCAAAAATAAGTTGTGAGATGAAATAATAAAATTATGTTCAGTCTATAGGTATTGCTTAAAGTTCATATGCTAGGTATTGATTAAGGAAAAATGATATTTTTAGACTTTATTTCTAGTTTCTATGATATTTGGTTACAATTCCAGGGCTGCCAATGTAAGTGAGTACATGCATACCAACTCATACTAATCCATAACCATCTACTTACATGTTACATTTCAATTTGATGCAACTTATCATATAGTATTTTACACAGATACCCTCAGTTATAATATAACAATCTAACTTACATATTATAGATATTTCAATTGCACTTAGAGTTACCTTCAGTTTTCATTGTAAAATATTCTGATACAGTTGACCCTGAACCACTGCACGGGTCCACTTATATGCAGGTATTTTTCAATATAGCCGTGTTTCTCACTGTAGATTCAACCAACTGTGATGCGAAAACAATATTTGTTGATTAGTGGTTGGAAATCCGTGGATGCAGAGGACCTCCTGCATCATTGATCTACACCATTTTTTAATAAGGGACTTGAGTATCCTTGGATTTTTTCATGGGTGGTGGTGGTTATGGAACCAAAAGACAACTGTAGTTCTGGGGAGTAAAGTTATACAAGGATTTTCAATTGTGGCGCCGCTCACACCCATGTTGTTCAAGGGTCAACTGTAATTTTATTATTCAGAGATGTACTAATAAAACACTTACATACACTTTATAATCAAAACAACTATTGTGTTTCCCCAAAAATAAGACCTAGCCAGACAATCAGCTCTAATGCGTCTTTTGAAATAAAAATTAATATAAGACCCAGTTTTGTAAGTTATATAAGACCCGGTGTTATATTATAGTAAACTAATACTGGGTCTTATATTAATTTTTGCTCCAGAAGATGCCTTAGAGCTGATCGTCGGGCTAAGTCTTATTTTCGGGGAAACACGGTAGTTTTATATACTAATCTATCACTAGACATTTATCAACATGATACTGTACTGGGCACAGTGGTGATATAAACAAAGGAGTCAATTGTTTGAGGGAAACTGTACCCAAATACCTATAATTCAGGGAGCCAAATATGAAACAATTAATATAATATGAGTGATACAATATGATATCAAATATAAATCTCTCTGTGCTAGACTAATTTTAGCTTTAGAGAAGATTCACAGTACTGTGTTGTCAAGTGCACTTGTCTAGATAGCAGGGGGCACACATTCTCATCCAGGTTCGACCATTAGCCATGTCATCTTGTCAAAATGTTTTATGCTTCATGAACATTAATTTATTCATCTCTAATTATAATAACAACATTTTCCTGCTTACATCACAGAGTTATGGTATTATACTTGTTTTCATAAACTTTGATAGTTTTAAATCTGTCAAGTCTCATTCAAATACATATTGATTATAAATCATTTCTTAGTTTTGCAATCTTTTTCTTTAAGCTTTTTATATTATTATACGAAGGAAAAAAGAAACCACTTCTGTAATACTCTTACAGAACCCACAGACAAGAATGGAAAGTAAAAGAGATTTGTATCATTGTGACTTGAACATAGTAATTATCAATAGATGCCTGGATATAACATTATTTATTAGATATTCCTAACTTGTGATTTTATTAAGTCATTATTTTTTAATTCAAAATTTCAAGACGTTTCCTGAGATTACTTTTTACAGACATTTGTCCAATTGTTTATAGTACATCCAAATGCCCTAGAATTGGTCAGCTGTTTTCCAATAACAGCATTGCTTTGTCAGGCTTTCCATTTTGCCAAATGTACATCAAATGTTTCAAATTGTGCCCTTCAAACAGAAATCTGTAATATGTTCACATGATAAATGACAATACGTCATTAGGTTGGTTTAGTTAACCAGTCCTAATATCAGTAACATGAAGTAGAAGTGGAGGATAGTACATTCCTTTATCATTTGCACAACACATTTTACATGGTGAATGGCAGGGTCCCAGTTCACAGTTTTACAAGAGAGAGTAGAACACATTGACATGTCTCCAGCCACAAATTACCTCACAAATATAGAAATGTACAAGAAATTAAAAAGAAATGAAGTTGGAATTTGCAGGTGGCATTTAGCAGTCTTGCTGGTTAGACTATAGGATACTCCCATAGGGATATCCCAGCTGAGAAATCTAATTCACATCCTGTTATTTTGAAAATGTTTTCATACCATCAGTTGAAAATATTCTAAATGCAAAAAATAATCTATGGGTGACATTGCAACTCCAAGCTGAAGGGAACTCATCTGAATTTCTATAAAGGATGTCTGTAATAAAATCTTGTATATAATGTGATTCCAGAAATGCATTACCAAAGCACAAACACCTTGCTAATACTCTCTGTGCACAGCAGTGGCCTAAGGGGCTGTCGGATGATCAACATGAACCAAAATATCAGAAAACAACTGTGTGGGTTGCAGGCAAGTTAATTTATAAGGTCAGTTAAGGGAAAGACATCACACAACTGAAGTTGCATTTACTCCTCAGGAGAGTATTTTCCTTTATATTGATTGCATCAGGGACACGCTCAGGGAATATGAGGCATTAATTTAGGGCTACTCTCACACAAATTCACCAGTAGGTTAAAAAAATTGGTCCACGTAGGGAAAAACATTGTTGTAAAAAATTGTGATTGTTATATAATATTAACTAATTATTTTAAACAAATATTGTAGAAGATATTTGAGTGAAAGTAAATAGACAAATGTAGGTTATATTATATTACAGATTTCAGAAACTTCTCTATTTTGACACTTTTCTCATTTATCTTTGCATACCTGGAAATTTGGATAATATCAGGCACACTGCAGTTGGTCAATACATATTTGTTGAATTAAATATGTGAGCATTTTTTAAAGATGTATATTAATCACTTACATAAAGATTTTAATCACTAATTGTGTTTTATAGACATCAGTTAAAAATTGGCAATTGAAATATGACTTCTGGTTTCTGTCACTAAATCTGAGTCTGAAGTCCTATAAATAACCCATTTTTAATCTAGATTCTTCCAGCAATTGAGTCAATGAAATCTGGGTTTAATTTCAGACTACCATATCCCAAAGACTGAGATATTTAAAGTAAATCTCAATAATACTGATCCACTGTACATTGAGCAAATATAACACATTCACACTTTCCCCTTCAGTAATTATTAGGTATAGTAACTAGCAAGTCGATGGTAATTTGCCCTGTTAGTAATAAACGTAACATAAATTATTCTATAATCACACTGTAAGAGAGGTTTTGAAATCAGCTTTGGATATTGTGCTATTTATTAGGTTATTGTCTTTCAATCCAAATCTATTCTTCTCATATCTGCTTTATGATATAGTGACTGAACTCTGCGAACTGATCTATTTTTTTTTTTTCCAGCTGGCTCTCTTCTAGGTTCTGCCAGTATGTGGCACTTAGCTGACTGGAAGGGAGGAGGGGTGTTTTTGTGATTATCTGCTGCCAGAATGGTGCATGCAGGAGGAACCCAGTGAAGATATATCTCAGACATTTGAGGAGAGAGGGTTCTCTCGTCACTTCCTGACAGCAATGCCCAAGCGATGGTACATAATCAAATTGTAGCAATTGGCTCCAACTGTAGTTCATTTCAGATTCTAGCTTTTTTTTTCTCATGTCCAGACCCATTATGCCTCAGAAGACGCACCACGTTCGTATTCTAACTCCACAAGAGTTCTCCTCTGAGCTTCTGGGGTTTGCATTCTGGGAACTTGGCATAAAAGCTCTTTAGAGATCAGCACTCATCTGATTGTCGTGTCTCCTCAAAGATCTGGTCATAGAAAGACAGGTACCTCCTCCTAGTTTCTGAACATCCTCTTCCATTCACTTTTCTAGTCCTGAGGATGCGAATTGTTCCCTTCAATTACTAGTTCAACGGTTCCCTCAGTGTTCCCACTTGTCATTTTAGACTTTCACTATCTCTTTAACCATTTGCTTATATTAAAAACTCCCTGTTAAAAAAACAAACATAGTTCGTGGTTTCCTAACTGGATCATGCTTTTTTTTTTTTTAAGTTTTAGCTCTATAAAATATTTTATTAATGAATTGATCACATTGTAAACAGACACGCACACACGTCAGTTTTAATGTCCCTGGGCTTGAATATTATTAAGTGTAGTTCACAGATTAGTTTAATCATGGGGTGATTATATTGGCTATTATATTGTGATGGCCATTTCAATATTTTTAATAAGAGGTTAAATGATCAATAGTATAATTTACATTCTGCCAATATTAAAAAAACAATTAAAACATAATTTTCTTTGCATTATCATGTATTATCATTGTATTTATGACCCAGAACATGGACACAATGAATAAACACAATAGATTTAGTTTATTATCCATCTTGAATTTTAAAAATCTTTGTTATATTAAAAATCATATGAACTCATGAGTTATGTTTGTGTGGTACAGAACATTAAAAAGCAGAATATTATTACTGGCTATAATTCACTGGTGATAAGAATTATCCTATAGGTGACATGTGAATCTAGTGGAATTTTAAAACATATTTTTTCGGAGATTATCACACTAAGAAAAAAAAGGAGAAATCATTTTCAATTGTACTAAATTAATGATCACCAATACTTCATTTATGTTACAACAACTCAATATTTCAGTAATTATTGATGTGCTTTTCTCATAGCTATGCAATCTTTGTTATAAAAAACATAACTCAAATATTAATCTGTGCCTTTGTGCAACCATCTATTTTAAAATACACATAAGGTAAACATCTTACAATAATTTCCATATTCATATCAATACGAGGCCAAATAAATATTCTCTAACTTTTAATTCTCTAAAGTGTAAAGAAGTATTCCTTGCTCATTCACTGGGCCTTCTATAATACATTTCTTAGTTTATGTCTACACAAACCATCACTCTTGTTAGGAAATGTAATTGACTTACTAACAGCAAAATTGGATTGCTTCTGGAAGATGTTTTGATTAATAGTATGTTATGTAATGCTACTTTTGTACAGTCAAATGTCTGTAGTCACATTTTTTCCACCTCTAATTTGTAGACCAAATGGTCTACTGGAAGCCTCCATTTCTCACTTTGAAGGAGAAATTTTAGTAGTTGTTCAGGTAGGTAGGACCTGCCTGGCAAAGTGTTGCCAGTGCTGGTAGCTGGAATCGACCAGTGAATAACTGAGACTAATGATTCACAGACGGAAGAAAAAAACCCAAAAACTGTCATGAAAATACACAAGATAGGAAGCTAGATTTTGTCTTTGATTGTTTGCTAACTTTGACCATATCAAAATTTGTTGGGTCTTACGTGTTTGGTTTGTAAAATGAAGGTTTGAATCAAGAAATTTGAAGTAGTATCACAGACGGATGCCTGGAGCCAACAGAGTAGAGATTTACTCTTGGATCCACTACCTGTTATTTGGGTGACTTTGAGAAACCTATTCAATATCCTTGAGTGTCAGTTTCTTTAACGATGAAATAGGTACATGTTTGACTCAATTCAGTAATAGCTATACAGTTTCATTCACATATAGGACCTCTATAAATCTAAAATTTCTTCTAGCTCTAAAATTCTATGGCCACTAGAGATTTTAAATGTATTTTTCTATAAAGTAGTTTCTCTTCTAATCATTGGTTGTTATGTTTTCTTATAAGATTTCAAAGAGCCCTAATGTCTTTATCTTTTAAGAACATATTAATTAAACCCAGGAAAATTAGAAGTTTGTAATCTATGTTTTTGGAAGTGACAAATAATTTAATAACAATTTTAAGACCCTGATATTAGGAGTACTCATGCATAACTCTATTTTTTCCCCCTGAAATATCCAGAAGTCCCCTAAACCTGAGAAAAAATAATGGAGTTGAGCAATGATCCTCTTTGCCACTCACCATATAAAACGACATTATAGAGTAGACCAATAATAAGAGAGAGAGGTGATGGGCTCTCACACAGGTAAAGAAGAAATTGTATTATAGTATGTTCTATCGTTGAACCATTATTTAGAAAACTATATGATGCAATATTCTATATCTCTCTGACAATGTTTGGAAGAATTAAAGTAATACAATCAAGACCGTTCTTAATTTAAGATTTATTTCAATCAAGGTTTTTCGATAGGGGCATTATTGACATTCTGGAATAGATAATACTTTGCTTGTGGGGGAGGATGCTGTCCTGTTTATTGTAGGCTATTTAGCAGCATCCCTGAATTCTATCCACTAGATGCCAGTAGCACTGCCACCCCCAGTCATGACAATAAAAAAATGTTTCTACACTATGGCAGTTCCTCAAAAAAAGTAAACATAAAGTGATCCTATGATCCAACTTTTCCTCTTTTGAGTATATGTCCCATATAATGGAAAGCAGAGACTCAAGCAGATAGTTACATTCCAAGGTGCATAACAATTATTCACTATAGCCAAAAGGTGGAAGCAACCCAAATGTCCAAATGTGGTACATACACACAATGGAATATTATTCAGCTTCAACAAGGAATGAAATTCTGATGCATGCTACACCATGTATGAGCCTTGAAAACATTACTCTAAGTGAAATAGGCCAGATACAAAAAGACAAATATTGTGTGATTTCACTTAAATCATACAATAGAATAGTCAAATTGATAGATTGCCAGGGTCTGTGGGGAGGGAGGAATGGGAAGTTAGTGTTAAATAGGTAGAGTTTCAGTTCAGCAAGATGAGAAAAATCTGGAGATGGATGGTGGTGATGGTTGTACAACATTGTGAATATACTTAATGTCACTGAATTGCTCACTTAAAAATGGTAAACTTTATATCATGTAAATTTTGCTAAAATGGAAACAAAACTGTTCGAGACATTGCCAAATGTCCCCTGGGGGGTGGGCAGAGGGGATAAAAATCACCGATGACTGAGAACCACTGCTTTAAAACATAGTTTGTATTTATATTTTCTTTATTTTTTAAGGAATTAAGTACTTTATTTCACATAGAATTAGTGCTATTTCTTTCACATATCAAACCCTTCTCTTACAAAATTATTTTCTCCTTTTTTAATTTATTAGTACTACTTTTCTCTGAGGCCCGTATTTGATGAGAAACAATTTTCACTTTAAAATGAGTCTTTGATAGTACAACAGAAAATAATTGTCTAATGATTAGAAAATGCATGACAAATCACTAAAGAGTCTGGCTGAATGGCATGTCTGGGAGGTAGTGAGTTGAACCTGTGGTCCCCACAAAGATACGTCGATGTCCTTATTTCCAGAACCTGTGAAGGTCAACTTATTTAGGACAAGGGTTTTTGCAGATGTTACTAAGTTAAGAATCATTATGTGAGATCATCCTGGATTATCCAGGTGGTCCCTAAATACATAGACAAGTGTCCTTTTAAGAGGCACATAGAGAAGAGACACATAGAGAAAAGATGATATGAAGACAAAGACCAAGATTGGAGCGGATGCCACAATCCAAGGAAAACCAAGGATTGTCGCAGCCACCAGAACCTAGGAGAGAGAACAAGAAGGGACTCCTGTCTAGAGACTTCTGAGATAATGTGGCCCTATACACACCTTGATTTTGAACTTCTGGCCTCAGAATTGTTAGAGAATAAAGTTCTGTAATTTAAGCTACCAAAATTTTGGTAATTTGTTACAGCAGTCACAGAAAACTAGTACAAAAGGCAACTGTAATTTGCAATTAGAAATACTGTATTCACGCTTCTGTAACATAAGATTTAAAATATTTAATGATATTTACTTATCTTTAAAGTAGTGCTGCTATACACTGTGTCTATTTTTACCTAACAATAAAAGTATCACATAGCATTTTCTATAACTGTTCTAAATATGGTCATTTAGAGACTTAAGAAGTATGTAAAGCAAGGCATCTGCCCCTGCTCTCTGCTGTCAGGGTCCTTTGATTGTAACACAAGATGCTAGTTAACATGCACTTACCATCGCAGACCTCAGCACCTGTAATGCACACACCAATCAAAGTGCTCCTTTGTGGGGTGAAAAATCATTATTTGTAATGCAATAATTAGGCTGCGTGGAAAGGCTTGTAAAGTAAATCAATCTAGTCTGCTTTCGAGATCTGACATTCTCTGGGCAGATTGCTAACATAATGAGACAGAAGCCCTCAAGAGGTCCTACAGAAAAGACCGGTGTCATTTCTTTTCTTTTCCCTTTTTTCTCTCTCTCTCTCTCTCTCTCTCTCTCTCTCTTTCCTTCTTTCCTTCCTTCCTTCCTTCCTTCCTTCCTTCCTTCCTTCCTTCCTTCCTTCCTTCCTTCTTTCCTTCTTTAATTTAACAAGGCTTCTTAGGACATAATTGCAATTAAAACAAATAAAGCTACGGATCAAACATGGGATTCTAAGCTTTCCGCAAAGTTATGAAAAGGATGACCTGGAGTACAGTAGCAGTCTGAAGCCATTAGTCACAAT
Source organism: Rhinolophus sinicus (assembly GCF_057876585.1). NCBI lineage: Eukaryota > Metazoa > Chordata > Mammalia > Chiroptera > Rhinolophidae > Rhinolophus > Rhinolophus sinicus. The sequence goes on along the minus strand of NC_142516.1, from coordinate 173,360,411 downwards.
TTCTAAGTTTTCTCACTGCAAGCTCTCAAAAGAAAACAAGAATTCCAAGTAATCACAGTTAAGGAAACAAAACAAAACAAAACAAAACAAAACAAACAAAAAAAACAACAGGGAAGAATATTCAAAGGCCAGCTTACAAATGCTGGTTGATTAATCAGAAGTCCAACAAAAAGAAACAGAGTAAGTGTTCTTTATAGATCAGGATGAGACTTTCAAAAGCAAATTTTGTTGTTTCTGTCAAAGGTGCTGAACTGGCACACTCTGCTTCCCACCCCCAACAATGAAACTGTACCTCACCTACAGAAAGATTCTCATATAGTCCTTTAAAAATGTGACTATACCAAGTTGATACACCAATAGGCTATAACAACCAGTTCTCTAACACTGACAGGTGATGTCCTACCTTTTTCCACACTTTGCAGTCCTCTTTCTATAAAATCCGCTATAAACATATTTCTTTTTCATTTCACAGGAGGATAGAATTAACTTAGAAACCCCCTTTTCTCTATTTACATAGTTTAAACTTTTCATAGAATTGTTTAAAGTTAGTTTTTGTATGGAATAAGTATACACCCCAAGTATTAGTAAAAATGAGAGATGTTTGCATTCCATAACTTGCACCAGAAAGATATATTTATTTGAAAATTCAGATATCTTGAAATGAGGAATTGTATCTGACTCAGGCACTGAGAGTTTTCTGGACAGAATTGTGCTGCGTGCTTTCTCTTAGTTCAGACTTTCACATCAGGGCGGCTGTAAACAATAATCGTGTATATTGATCTCTATTTCTATTTCTATCTCCATCACTGTGTGTATATGCTGTATGCATATATGTGTGTATGTATTTTCACATTTTGTTAATGATCAGGCCACCCAATACTTCAGATTAATTCAGCAGAACTTTGGGAGCCATAAGGTTTCTGATTACCAGGATTGTCTTTTTGTTTGACCTGGCTATTCATTTATGTACAGGATAAAGCTGCATTCCTTTATGGGCAGGTTCAGAAGGCTTCATCAACAACTGAATTTGCTACAGTTTGTTGTTATTATTGTTTGGTTGCTTTTGTTTATTTTTCTAACCAAGTTACAAGAAAATTTCTTAGGCCTTCAGTAGCTGAATTTTATTTCTCCAATGCTCTCGGTTGAGGCATAATAATAAATGTAAAAATAGTAAAGAAATGAGCAAAACATGTCATTTAATGCTGGGTAACTATATGCCCAAGACCTTACACATTTTCAAATTTAACCCTATGTCCAATCCTGTGACGCAGCTATTGTTATTCCATTTTTACATGTGAAGAAACTGAAGTCTGACAAAATGAGTAACTTTCTCAAAGTCGGGAGTCTGGGAAAAGAACAGGTACCCAGGTCTGATTCTGAAGCACCTGCCCTTAACTGGAAAAACACGGTGCCCAGAGCATTGTCATTTTTACTCTTTTATATTTATCATGATTTATTTTCACATAGCAACACAGTCAACATTGAATCATACGAAGTTTGATGATATGAAACTTTTGCACAATTGCTTAGAAAAGTACTTCCTTTAGGAAATGAATTCACATAAAAAACACTTTGCAAAAGGGAAAACATGGCAATTACAAAGCACTAACGATACTTAGAATTAAATTTTAGCACTAAAAGTTCTATTACTAAATGTATTTAAAAGGAAAATTAAAAATAAGCCTTTTGGATCACATATTTTTAGATTTTGAAAATAGGTATACTACTAAACTGTGAATAAAGGAAATGTGAATCAAAAAATTCAAACTAATATTGATAAGGCTTCTAGTTTTCAAAAGAAGAAACATAAATTTGGAATATATGTAATACGAATTTTATTTGAATGTTTCCACCTCTGATATCACCACTATCATAATGGAAAGCGACTTCCAGGGATAGAAAAATACATCAGTTTAGAAAAATAATGTGTGAAAACATAACACGCTTGTAGATATATGCATGTGTATGTATGTGTTCATATACAAAGCGTGCCCAGAACATGTATACATATCTTAAGACAGGAAAACTATTAAAATTGTAATACTCAATATATACCAATAACAAAAGATACATACAAGTCACGTTTGACTTCTGCAATTACAGAGGTGCTCAAAGTGGTTACCATCAGCGTCCAGACACGTCTGATTACAGTGAACTACTGCTTGAGCAACGTTGACCAAAGTGTCTACTTGTATACATTTTTTGGCACCCCCAAGATATTTATATATACACATTTATACACACACACACACACACACACATATATATAACATTTTATATACATCTACATATATACATACATGCATATACATATAAGCATATGTATATATGTAGATGTATTTATGTGTATGTATTTATCAGGAGAAATGTGGAATAAAAATAAAATTACACATTGAATACAAATGAAAAAATGTAATTATGATTGCTATGAAAATCCCCTAAAATAAATACCAGTAGAGATTGTCCAGAATTTTAAAGTTTCAGTCTATTGAAATTTATTATTATTTAATTTAAATTTATGATTTAAAATTTGTTTTTCCTGAATTTATCATGCAATGCACTGTATTAGCTTTGCATTTTTGTTAAATGTTCATCATTCTAATTAACACTTGCACTTGACCCAGTTACTTCCTGCTAGATATTGCCCTTCCCTGTCTCTTGCTCGTAAAAGCAATACCGCAAATAACTCTCTGGCTTTGACTCTGCAGTAACATAATGAATTAGAATACGTTGTTTATATAATTAATTGAGCAGACTGCCAGCATTTTAATAACCAACCCAATAAACAACGGTTATATGCTCGGATAGATCAAGCTTTCTGTTAAAATCCTCTAACAATCATATTCACCATTCTCTGTGCATTGCTCACTTCCAGATCTGGAACAATAGATGGGATGAGGAGATTACTTATTTTCTCAGGATAGTCTTTATAGATTTGATGGACAGATACAATAATTGAAATTAAGAAAGATTTTTCCATTTGGTAAAATCTTGATGGTCAATCTCATTCATTGATGTTGATTCAGACCATAACAAATAAAAAGCGATGAAACTAAACATATCTGTCCTGATTATACTTTTTTCTCTTCATGACACTAAAAATGCTTTTTACACTTACGGTATCATAGTGCACAGTTTAAAAATCACTTTTTCAGAAGATTTGTTTTTGAACACTCAGGTATGTAAGACTCAGAAACAAAATCTTGAATAGATGCTTAATCTTGATTAAAACAAAAATCGTGTTCACAAAATCAAATTCAATATGTTCAATTATGAATGAAATGAAATTACTGTAAGTTTAGCAAAAAACATTATAGCTTCAATTTTGTAACATGCCTTCACTATAGTTAAAGCGTAAACTGATGTCTCATATGTGACAAGCAGTTTACTTGCCTGAGGCTAAGCTGATATGATCCATAAGACTAGACATTTCTTAGGGCTTTTTTCTCTGTAACATTTTTGCCTTACAGAGATAATTCATGTTTTATTAAGAGTCTAAATAAAAGCAAATTTAGTTGGATGTATCCTTTCCTAAATGTAAAACGTAAAAATGAAAAGAAGGTAAGCCTCTGGCACTTGAGAAAATTAAAGCAAATGAAAAAGGCAGTTGGAAAGAGGGAAAGGACGATTTGCAATGCATTTATAAATTATAGGAAATTATCATAATACATTAAGACAGAATGATCACAATGGAAATGACGTCATAAAATAAAAGGAGACAGGTAAGTGTAACATTTAGCAAAATAAAATGAACTCACATTTCCATTATGATAGACAGATTGTATGGAAACATGTTCTAGAGAAACAGTTCTCTAGATGCTGATAAAGAAAATTCAAGTGGCCCTATAGCAGCTCTCTAGGACTTACTCACTTTGTATGACTGAAATCCCATGCTCTCTGACTAATACCTCTGCGTTTTCCTCCTCCTCCCAGACTCCGGCACCCACCATTCTACTCTCTGCTTACATGAGTTCAACTATTTCAGATCCCTAATCTAAGTCACATCATGCAGCATTTTTCGGTGACACATGGTTATGGTATAGATCGTGGTGATGGATTCACTAGTGTATCCTTATCTCCAAGTTCATCAAGTTGTATGTATGAAATATGTGCAGCTTTTTGCAGGGCAATCATACTGCAACAAAGTAGGTTTAAAATAAAAAAGAAATGTGACATAAAACACCCAATTTGCTTACTGTTGTTCTATTTAGAGTCTCAAAATATATTTTTCTTGATTTGAGTGAATATTATTGAAATAGTAGTACACTGAAACATATTTCTGCTGCTCAACACTTTTATGGAAATTTGTATTTATTAATACTTCCATACAAAAATTTAAATTTGCAAATTTTATTAAACCTAGGGCTATAAAATGTATACTTTTTCTCTAATCAAAGAAACGGTTATCTTAGCAATGGTTAAAGGGATTAAATTTATAGTGACCATTTATACAATAAAGCTTTCAGGAAAAGAGAACTCAGTAACTTCACAAAAATAAGTAAGGTCCCTTGGGATAATTTTGCATCATAGAAATAGTATACACAACACATGTGTATACCAGGACATTATTTTCTAAAACAAAAACAAAAGGCAAAATACATAGCATATAAACTGCTGCTATTTTAATAATGTTTATAGGAGACATGGGAAAGATTGTTCTCCTTTTGGTATTAATCATATCTGGATGCTAGCACATTTCTCCAAGCTTAACTATATGTTGATTTAACATGTTTGTTGCTTACGTTGACTCCCTCTTAAATTACACAGTTAGCTAGAGGAAAACAACAAGTCACCCAATTCCCCATTACACCTAAATAAAGTTCACCTCATCTATTTTAGGAGAAGCTTGAAAGTGCCTGCAAATTGATGTAATATATTACATTTTTCATAAATAAATTTATATTCCATATATATTAACTGTATAAACAAACCTCTTTTTGTATGTGAAAATGTATTATACAAAGAAATAAAAACAAAGATGTCATTTTTAGTCCTCTCTTCCCACATATACAAACAGAGAATTACAAGAGAAGTATAAATGCTAATGATAGGGAAAATAATGTGTCATATGACAGGATGACACATTAAAATTTAATAGGGAATTTAATTCAATAAAGTATATCAATAAACATGAAGACTATAGGAAACTTGATTTTACAAGTAATAAATATATTTGATTGTTCAGTATTGAAAAGAAAAGTCTTTCATCTCATGGCTACTTTTCCTTGGCCCTGTAGGCATCGGATGTTAGACAATTTCTTTGGAAGTTAGTCATCAGCTATTGATCACAACCCAAGTGGCTATAATGAAATACTCTGGGTAAGAATGAAAGCTCACTTGGGGCCTGAACACAGCTAACATTATAAAATGAGGAGTCATTGATGATAGCTGAGCTAAAACATGAGGATTAGAGTACGCATTTGAAGAGGAGATACACTCTCCAGAAAGAATAATTTAACTTAGAAATGCTGAAAGTCCTGGTAGATTCTAAGACCATGAAACTCACTAACAGTATCATTGTCAGCTTCAAGATCACCCCCATCTATAATGGGTAATTTTGGATGATAGGGATGCAAAGATAAGAGGCTAGTTACAGAGACTGTTTCTTCAAAGTTCTTACGACCCAGTCTAACCTTCATTCAAATGTATGCTCTAACACTTTCTAGGTAAGAAATTTGACAAGTCCATTAACCCTTCTAAAACTCCATTTCTTTCACAATACAGAGCAAACAAACACTTAGATGTCAGGGTTTTTGTTAGGTTTGCATCAACTGAGATATGTAAAGTGATTAGCAAAATATGTGGTAATTATTCTATGCTTGACACACATTAAAATGCAAGTAGCTATTGTAGTAGCAGTAGCACTAATATAAAAAGTCCATTTCTATATACCCAAGACATAAAACAAGAGATGAGAAGTTGCAACTGACAAGTTAAGGCCGGAATGCTGTAAAAGGCCAGGTATTGGTTTTAGTTCTCACGCAGTGAAAACTTTGGAAACCAGAATTGAGATAAAGGTGCAAGGGATTTAGTTTTAGGGCCAGCACCAAAAAGAGACAGTTTTCAAATGGTTTATGGGTGTTTACTCATCAAACCAAGAAAATAGGTTATTGGGGGACAACTAGCTTAGTCATGGAGACTCATATTTTAGTGCTATGAGGGCATCATTCCTCAGATGGGTTCAGCATCCTAAGTCTATAAGAAGACAGATGTGGGGTCATAGGGCTGGGGTGAAAACTTTGAGCCAGAGGGAAGGGAAAATCTTCATAACCTTTCAAATTAATGTGTACTGAGTTCGTTTAACTCAACCAAAAAAAAAAAAAAAAAATTATAATAATTTTAGCTTCAATCAACCAAAAAAAATAATAATAATAATTTTAGCACACCATCCTCCCCAAGATATGGAATATACCATTGATATGAAAGAGGTGAATTTACCATGATAATATTTGGTTCTCAACCAAAACCTGTAGCAATAACGTGGTCTAGGAAGCTAAACAGTGGCATTTAAGACAGGCTGAGCCTGATGATTTTAACATCTTTTGCCACTTCAAACACTACAGAACATCTTTGGCTGAGTTTCTTAACCTAAATATGTGTGCTGTTGAATTATTTCAGTGATAGATGAGAAGATACAATGACGATGACACACTTAGAAAAAACAAACGACAGATCCAAAAAGCAGGCATGTAAAGTCGGTGATTATGTTATAGTACCCCTCAAGTGCTTGCAATTTAAAATGAACTTAGTTTAGGTAGCACTTAATTCACTCTACAGTTACAGAGAAATGCTCATCAGTTTTATTTGTTAATGTCAATCAACATAGGGATAAATGAGATTACATAGGCTCTCTTACTAAACTCAGATAATAAACATTAATTAATTCATCAATGCACATAACCCACAGAGATTAACAAGATTTTAAGGATGACAAATTACTATCAAAGGAAAGGAAACATATTCCTCTCTTTGCTCAGGTCACTCAATTATTTTTTTGTGTGCAAGGGAGATGTTTGGCAGGATTTTATCTAATCTATCATCAATTAAGACTCATTGGATGCTTCATGAATATATCACTCTATCTTGAATTGCCAAGCAATTTAATAACAGTTTGCAGTTAAAACATGTATAAGGTTTAATATGCTCACCTTGATAGGCCATGATAAACTTTTGGTCAACCTCAACAATTATTCTGCTTGTTTATCTTCACACTAATTTCTTGACACCAATCCTGACACTAATTCACTGCAGAATTCTCTTATCTTTTTTATTCTGTGTTTTCCTGTTTATTTTCAAGGAAATATTTAAATTAAACACAGGAAAGCCCCTTTTATTTTAAGTCTTGTTTTGAACTTAGAAGTGTACTTGGTCATTTAGTTCTGAGATATTTTTCTTTTTGTCTGTTCTAGTTTGAAACAGCTAGACAACAACTGCAGTTCCAGGGATGTTCCTTTAAACACTATTTCTAAAGGCACAGTTTTGTATTCAGGAAAATTAATAGAAAATTGTGGAAAACTATAGACTGATATGTAGATGTCTGTTAATGACAAAAGGTTGTCAATATTCCAGTTTTAGAACATAGGAAAGACTGTGAATGTACACCATCATGGATTCATTTTCCGGATCAGTAACATTCAGAGATGTTGAAAATATATGGCTTCTTCAGTACAAGTATATGACCCAAAAAACAGTGATAGGAGAATTAGATTTGCAATTAAACCACAGACCCTGTAGCCCTAGAGTGTTAGCAAAACAAACCTTGGCTTCCAAAACAACACCCATACACAAAATCTATGACATTCAGCTGCTGTTTTGAGAGAGATCACTCATTCTGCCCCTGACCAAATTTTCAGAGGTTTGGTTTTAGGGAGATGATTATACTACCCATAAAGTGTCACAGTAGTTATCGTGTTCTCTGATATATCTTTGGGAAACATACTATTTCTAAGTAAGCCGTTGGTTAAAGGACAAGATCAGAATTGAGATTGAAAGCTTTGCCCTGAGATAGTCTTCAGGCTTTTTCATTTATAGGATATAGTGTGATGTGCTGGTAGAAAACATGACTTGACAATTGATTTACTGCACAACTTCCTGGAAGGAGGTTTTTCCAATTCACTGGAAAAATAACATAATATTTTCTATACTGCTATTATTAACATCAACAGATTTAGAGAACCACGGCACTGTGAAGGACAGTAAGAGTCTACACTCTTAAAGGGATTGTTTCACTCTAAAAATAAACTATATTCATGAATCTATTTTACACTGTTATTTTCAAATATGTTTCCTAGTTCCAACAATAACTGACACAATTGTATCAAAAATAATTATGTAAAATACAAAAATACTTATTTACTTCTGTTTCTAGTTTCAGTTTATCCAGGATAAGTTGCATGGTACACCCTATGGCACTCTGCAGTCATTTTCTCATATTTTCTAAAACCAGATTGTATTTCAAGACCCATTTTGTAAGTAAGCATTTGAGTTAACAGATTGAGAATGGGGCTTGATTAGACAGCTACCAATAGCTGCTTTGCTAACAAAACATTTACACAAACAAGTAAGCAATAATAATAATAATAATAATATCAAAAAACAACAAAAAAAAAATTGGTTCCCTCGTCTTGTGCCTGAAAATTTCACTGTCAAATACAGTAAATGCTTGTGAAATAAGACACTGGATACTCAACATTGATGTTAAACTGAATATGTTTGCAACATGGAAGTAATATGTTCAAAATCACTGCTAATGACTAATTTAATTTGTCTTCTAGCAAAAAGCTTCCATACAAAATATGCATTTTGGATAGGATGATGGAAGATGCAGAAGAGAGGGTATGTACTTCACAGAGAAAGAGCGAATTAGCGATCTCCCTTCCTCTAAGGACACATATGTATTTGGGGAGAAGGATGAAGCAGGCAAAGGAACAGGATGTCAAAGAAAACTATTAGTGTCTTTGCTGCTCTTTCTCAGGTTACTTCTGACCAAGAATGTGGATTGAGATAATCAATCATTCAATGCATACATGCATAACTACATACATAGACAAATAAGTAAAAGTATTTAAGTACTGTCAGAAAAGAAAATATTTTCTCATTTAAAATAAGTAAAAATTTATCACAGTGATCTAAAATTATTAGTGGATATTTCTGTGTTTTTCAACTGCTGGAAGTTAAAAATTGCCCAGTGGCAGCATAAGACAAGTTTAAGATAACTTTAATAAAAGCCATTAAGGCCTGTACAAGAGGGCGGCAGAGTAGGTAAACATTGTGTTCACTTCCTCTCAAAACCACATCAATTACTAGTAAACTGCACCACACGCCATCATTAAGGATAGCCTGAATTCTAGCTGAACCAAAGCCCTACAACTAGGGACATACAGAAGAAGCCACCTTGAGACTGGTAGGAGGGGCAGAGATGAAGAACTGGCTGGTCTGACACCAGTGTGTGACCATTAAAAATCGAAAGGAATATCTCGGCAGGAGAAAACTGCCCCCCCCGCCCCCGGAGCATCAGCCCCTCCCAAGCCCAGGGTTCCACTGCCAGGGAGAGTAGTCCCCATATATTCTGGCTGTGAAAACCAGCAGAGATTATGACTGAGTGAGAGAGAGGATGGCTGCACTTCCAGGCACTCCTCTTAAAGGGGTCACACATGGACTTACCGATGAAATCACTTCCTCTGAGTTCCAGCTCTGGGGAAGCAGCTCAAAAGGTTCCAGGGACATACAGTGAGGAACTGAATTTTCTGGCCTCAGGGTGAGGACTGGAGAGGCAGCTTTGTCCAGGACGGAGTAGCTGGTGGAAGCCATTGTTTCTTTGTTGAGCCCTCCCCTTCCCTGCGGGCGGACGCCAATCTGAGTCTCCATCAAACTGGCTAACACCTTTCATCTTCTCTGCCCTAACGATTCCCAGAGACAACATCCCACCCAACTTTTGGGCACAACCAAGTCACTTCCAGTGGCTTTTCTGTATAAACGGTGTGCCTTGGCTCATGCTGTGGACTCTCTTAAAATCTCTCACAGATTGGTAAAACCCAAATAAGCAGCATCTGGCTTCAGTATGTCCCGTATCTCTGGCTGAGTATCCCTAAGCCTGGCAGTAGCAACAGCCAGCCTTGGCTTGTGGATTGGCCTCTCAAGGTACCTCCAAGCACAGCATAGGCAGTGACCATCTTTGGATTGCTCTGTGGCTCATGCCAGGTGGCCCCAGACCGGTCACAGACTGTGGTTAAACTTGGCCTGCAGAGGGTAACCTCTCAGGAGGCCCCAGGACAGGTAAGCCTGGTGGCTAGCTTTGGACTAAGCCAGAGCATCACCTGGCCACCTCCAAGGATCACACACCCAAAGGGTACACTGGGAAGGCACCAGAGCCCTGCTAAAGCAAAACCTGCTCTATAGGGTCAGCGCCTGCACAACAGCTCCTCCACTGTATCACAGCCAGTCCTCACAACCAATCAGCCAGACAGTCAATCCCTCCCATTGATGTACCAACAGCAGTAAAGCCCCAACTATAATAGGAGAGCACTTGGCTCTGGTGACAAGGGAGACTGCACCTCTGGGTCCCACAGCACACCTACTACATAAGGCCACTCTACTAAGACTAGGAGGCATAGCAGCTCTACAGAGAAACAAACACAGGGAGGCAGCCAAAATGGGGAGACAGAAAAACATTTCCCAAATGAAAGAACAGAATAAAGCTCCAGAAAAATAACTAAACAAAATGGAGACAAACAATTTACCAGACAGAGTTCAAAACACAGATTATAAGAGTGCTCAAAGATCTCTGGGAGGACTTTAACAACGAGATAGATAGGAAACATAAAAATGGAGACAGATAATGTAAAAAAGAACCAGTCAGTAATAAAGACTACGATAACTGAAATGAAGAATACATTAGAGGGGCGGCCAGATGGCCCAGTTGGTTAGAGTGCAAGCTCTCAACAACAAGCTTGCCTGTTGATTCCCACATGGGAGGGTGGGCTGCGCCCCCTGCAACTAAAGATTGACAACAGCAACTAGACTTGAAGCTGAGCTGCGCCCTCCACAACTAGATTGAAGGACAATGACTTGACTTGGAGCTGATGGGTCCTGGAAAAACATACTGTTACCCAGTATTCCCCAATACAAGTTAAAAACAAAACAAACAAACAAACAAAAATAAACATTAGAGGGAAACAACGGTAGATTAAATGAAGCAGAGAATTGAATCAGTGATTTAGAAGATAAGGTAGCAGAAAAAAATAATCCAACAAAATTGAGGAGACTTTAATGGGCCTCTGGGACATCAAGCACACAAACATTCCCATTATAGAGATACTAGAAGGAGAAGAGAGAGAACAAGGAACTGAAAACCTGTTTGAAGAAATGATGACTGAAAACTTTCCTAACCTGGAGAAGGAAGTAGATATTCAAGCCCAGGAAGCACAGAGAATCTGAAACAAGATAGCAATACTTATACCAGACAAAATAAACTTTAAAACAAAGGGTGTAATGAGTGACAAAGAAGGAGCCAGTAATCCCATTTCAGGGTAATTATCTGAAGAAACATAAATTGCCATTCCCAGGGAACATATGAATCCATATGTTCATTACAGCACTGTTTACAATGGCCAAGATGTGGAGGAAGCCTGGGTGTCTGTCAATGGATGAATGGATAAAGAGGAGGTGGTACATGTATAAATGGAATATTGCTCGGCAATGGAAGGGAACAAGTTCTACCCATCTGCTGTGGCATGAATGGACCTGGAGGGTATTGTGCTGAATGTAGTATGTCAGACAGCAAAAGACAAATGCAGTGTGATTTTGCTTATATGAGGAATCTAAAGAACAAAATAAACAAACAAACAAAAAAAGCGAAACAAACTCATATATACAGAGAACATTTTGATGGTTGCAAAACAGGAAGAGGGTTGGGAATGGATGAAAAAGGGGGAGGGATTAAGAAGTACAAACTGGTTGTGAAGTAGTCATGGGATGTAGGGTATAACATAAGGAATATACTCAATAATATAATAATTATGTTTGGTGTCAGATGGGTACTAAATTTCTTGAGGTGATAGATGGGAAGGGTGTTGGGGGATAGAGTGAAAAAGGTGAAAGCATTAAGAAGTACAAACCGGTAGTTACTAAATAGTCATGGGGATGTAAAGTAAAGTATAGGGAATATAGTCAATGATATGGAAATAACTATGTATATTGCCAGGTGGGTACTAGACTAGTCAGGGTGATCACTTAAATTATATAAATAGCAAATCACTGTGCTGTACATCTGACATTAATAGAAAATAACATTGAATATCAACTATAATTAAAACAATTAAAAGGGGGGAAGTTGAAGGAGAATAAGAGGTTCAAATATCCTTGTATAAAAAAATAAGTCATGGAGATGTAATGTACAGCATAGGGAATATAATCAATAATATTGTGGTCATGTTGTACAGTGTCAGATGGTTTCTAAACTTATGGTGATCACTTCTTTAGATATACAAACATTGAATAACTATGTGTATACCTTAAACTAACATAATATTGTATATTAGCTATATTTCAATAAAAAATCTTTTTAAAAGTCTTTAAGACAAGTTTAATAAAAGCAATTGTCACTTGATTTGGCATTATACACATTTACTGTATAATCTGGGATGAAACCTGTGGAATAACATCCGTTTAACATATAACTGGAACTAGAATTATTTTTTTTTCCTACTGAAAAGTAATATGTAGCTTTCTTTGCACATTTTACTAGGATGTTTTATGTCTTCTATTATTTATTGTGATGGTGCAGCAAATTGCATGATTTGATTTTATTTTGAGCCCCAGAAGAAAACAGGATGCATTGTATTATCTTGGTACTATAAACAATAATGCCTAACCTTTAAACTTTTAAAAGAGAAGAGCGTACAAGATGACAAGAGAGCAGTGCTCTTTGTTATGAACAAGATTTATTTTTACTGTAAAAGATACTTATTTTCTGACTGGGAAAATCGTATACCCCTCTGACAACTTAAAGCATGTTGTTTTCTGTGTTCCAGTAACTCTACTTCAAGACATGGGCAACTACAGAAACGTTAGTAGCAGCATAATGTATTAGGTTTTATTGCTGCTATAACTAACTACCACAAATCAAGTGGCTTAAAACAACTCAGATTTATGTATATGACATTTCTGTAGGTTAGAAATCAGATACAGTTCTCATTGGGCTAATTTCAAGGCAATGGCAGGATGACATTTTTCTTGAAGCTCTTGTAGAAAATACATTCCCTTGCTTTCTATTTTTTAAAGGCTTCCTGCATTCAATGGCTATGACTTTTTCCCTCCATCTTCAAAACCAGCAAAGTTGCATCACTCTGACTATTCTTCCATACTCACACCTGCTTACCCTCTTATTTTGCCTTCCTTTCCACTTTTAAGAACTTTGCGATTACACTGGGCCTACCATGTTAATCTAAGATTCTCTCCCCATTTCAAATTACTTAATTTATTTACATCTGAAAGTCTATCTTGCCATTTAAGATGGCAATATTTATGGATTCTTGGGTTCACGACATGGAGTTGCTAGGGAATGGCTTGTCATATGTTTACCACACAAACAAAAAATATACAATATTATTTTAACTTGCATTAAATTGGAAACTACCCATCAACAGAGAATTGACTAAGAAAAATTGACATAGACATTCAATGCAACATAATCTGTTACAAAGAACAAGACAGGCACATATAAATGGCATAGAAGTACGATAGTATATATTATATACAGAAACAAGATAGTCTCAAGTATGTCTGTTAAGACCATTGGCTCTGTGGATTCAGATGCACCATTTTCAGACACAAGTCTGCATATTGTCTTTTTATAGAAAGTGATCCATAGGTTTTGAGGAAGAAGAAAATTGCAATTGCAAAGCAAGTTAACCTGAAATACAACAACCAATGTATCATAGCTTATTTTAATTTAAGGTCACATGGAGCCTATGATCTTGAGAGTGTATTTTTTCAGTCTTATTCTTGAGCATCATCAAGTGTCATAAATAAAGAAGAAATCTAGTAGTATCTTACTTAAAAATTTACTTAATGTTCACGTTTTACATATGAAAGATTATAAAATTCAATACTAGTAGACACTAGGTAATTTTAAAGATGATGATGAACAGTGGAGTTCCAAAATTATTTTCAAAATACGTTCATTCTTTACCACAAATTACTTATCCTTCCTATAACCCATGGTCACATTCTCTGAATCGTTTATATTTTCAGCAGTGGCCTTTTGGCGTCTGCTGTATGCCCAGTGTTTCTAGGAGCACCTGCTGTGATCTTACTTGATTTTTTAGCCCTTGTTGGCTTCTGCTCTGGACAGCCACATACTACTGAGATTTGATCCAAACTCACAAACAGGTACTTCACTTTTACTTTATGTGTCTGTTTCCCAATTCCCAGCTTTATGACATTACATGATCCTTTTCCAGCTCATGAAGTTGTTGTTTTTCTTTCATTATGTTCCTCCTTCATGGGTTACAGAGCAAGAGTGTTAAAACGCTTCCTTGTAGATCTGAATTTTAATAGTTTCATAAATAGATATTGAGAAAATTAAAAGGAGGAATATTCCATTTGTTTTTACGGAGATTCTGAACTAATTTTAAAATAAGTCAAGGTGTTCCTTTTCATATTTCAGTATTTCTAGGAATATTTTTCTTTTGGCTTTATTTTATCATAGGCATAGTACATGTAGTTAAAATTATATGATATAATGCATATGCTAAGTCACATTAAATAAGAAAAAGGTTATTTCCACAAAACTGGTAGTCAAGAGAAATGGAATCAAACAAAACACCCCAGCACTTATTCATTTGCTACCCAGCTTAAATATGAGTCATTTTAATGAAGCTTCTTAAAACTCAAGTCTGAATTAGGAGTTTGATTTTCCACACATATAATGAGTCTCATTCATTTAAAGACAAGAATAAATATTATAATGGGCAATGAAAAACATATATATATATATATATATATATATATATATATATATATATATATATATATATAATAAAAAATGTATATAAAATATTTATAAAATATTTTATGTATATAAAATAGGAAATGAAAAACTAATACTACAAAGGGAAATAAAAAACTAATATATTTCAATGCAGAAGAATTTCATATTAAAATATTTTAAAATAAGATTTCCTTTTGAGAGAAAATGGACACTGCCAAGCTTTGAATTGAGAAATCATTTGGGTAACATTTTCAATTATTCTATACTGGCAACCTTACCTTCAGATGACTATCCATATTTTTTTCACAGTGCTATTAATTCACAACGTAAAATTGTGGAGCTATTTATGTTGCATACACATCGTATGTTTTCTAGAACATTATAACAGTATGTACCCTTTGGATTTTTCTTTTTTCTACATCAACTAGAGAGCCATACATTATGTTAAATATGTGCATAGAGCAAATGGTCAAATTCAATGACAAGTTCCATATAATTAAATTCAGTGTAACTGAGCAAGTACTTGCAAAAGTAAGAGGACAATTAAAATATTTTAGATCATTCAACAACTTGAGCTCAGATTTTTTTGCCAATAAATCTGCTAATCTCTTTGTTGTTTGTTGCTGCTTTCAGTGAAGGTGCTAGCAATCCAACATAAGTATGTTTCCAAATGTCACATTATATTTTTTAAGACAGTATGAGCTCGTTTTTTTTTTTTTTTGTTGTTGTTGTTGTTTTCTTTGCATTTTTTCAAGGAAAGAACCAGTCAATCTTGAAAAACCTGACCATAAAATGAGTTTCTGTGGATTCACAATGGGAAGTACGGACCTGAAATATGGTAACCTTACCGAGAAGTTCTCAAAACAGAACAAACACACAAGCAAAAATTAGAAAGTCCTTGCCTATTTTTTAAATTATCTACCGTACAATAAATGTGTTGTGTTGTGTTGTATGAAATAATCGTACCACACATCATTTCAATATTGTTTTGAATAAAATTGGTTGCTCTTTTTTTGGGGGGGAGGGTTGTTCTTTTAGGAAAAAAAAGAAAATAAAAGCTAAATTTTAACTAGTTTATCTAAATTTCTTTGGAAATTTTCAAGGTATTCTAATACTGTAAACATCTCTGCCTCTTTTTGTTTGTTTTTTGTTTTGTTTTTTGTGTTTACTCAATCTTATTATTTTTCCTTGATATTCTCTAGAATTAAATCCATTTTTTAAAAATAAAGGAAGTAATAAATAAATAAATAAATAAATAAATAAATAAATAAATAAAATAAAGGAAGTAGATTTCGATAAATCTGATACATAGAAAGTCAGATACACCGAAAAATTGAGACATATTTATTTTTGATGTAGAGAAAATTCTTCCGAGAAAATCATTCAACTCAAAACTAATTGAAAGATCTAAAATATAACTGTATCCACCTATGCATGTTCCTGTGTGTATGCATGCATGTGTGTATATTGGTGAAAAACAAATATTCCTGTTTAGCTCATATTATTTTGAGCTCACTCATAAAAATTTACAAAATAATAGCTTCCAGCTCTTGAAAGGCAAACATATGAACTATTCACAAATACTGGACATCAACATAGCTGTTTAGCAGAGTCTTATTATACATAATCTCACGAGAGATATTTTTAATACAGTACTTTCTTTGATAAGCAGAGACTTTCTGGAAACTGAAGTCTCTGTTGGATTATTTCACCTATTCTCTAGGGAGGCAGCTGCCATTCCTAAATGAAAAAAGACAACACACGTGCCACTCTTCCAAGAAGTTTCTTTGATGATACATTAATTCACAACATATTTTCTGAAAATATTTCCCTAGAGAAGTTATTCCTATTGTGAATATGAAGGTATTCTGTTAACCTGTGTAAACTAGAAGAAACCTCATTCAACATAAGTAAAATTGTATTAAATATTATGGGAAAAATATGAGTTCCCTTCTGAAATTGTGACAACTACATCACAGTCTCCTCTATCCAATCAGATAGAAAAGAAACCATATATTGCATGAAACCTTAATTAAGTAGACATGAAGTAAGTAATATATTAAAGTCATGTATCTTAGCTTCTTTTTGGAATAATATTACCAGTGGGTGAGAGAAATGTCAGGTAAGATGTTAGTTAATATAATTATTGACGTAAATGGCTTCAAATATGAATTCCTATTTATGTATGGTTAGGTAAATAACAACTTAGATACCATTTTGTGTCAAAGGTTTTATAATCAGGAGCAGTGGAAATTAACTCTTTACAAATCAGATATAATTTCTGTGTGTTAATACTAGAAGTACAACACTCAGATAATTTGCCTTTATGCTGTCCTAAACATTATATGATTCTTTAGCATGAAAAACATAGACCAATTTGTGTCATTTTAACTTCATAAGGGAAATAATAAAGGTCAGGAACAAATGAATGAGTGGAATGTATTATTCCAATAGAACATTGCTCACATAATATGGTTATGTTTTTTAATTACAAGATGCTAACACTGGAAGTCATGGGTTTTCATATAATAAAGTTCTTCCATCTATCCAAAATAGAAATATGTATTAATAACAGTTTCAATTATAGTGTTTTTTATATTACATCCTTAATGGAGGTCAGGTAAATGAGATTCTACTGTTCCTAGATGCAAAAAGTTGTTCCGGTGTGGTTAAAAAAAATCATTATGCTGGGTTTCATAAAATAAGAAAAGAAACAGTTAAGTGAATGAAAACAGATTTCACTGTCTGATATATCTACAAATAGGAATGACTAACAGATCGAGAATATTACAACATTAACTGCCAATTGTAAACTGTTTTGAAATAAGTTTGCTTTATGTACTCTCCTTACATCAAAAAAACAAACGAAAAAAAAAAGCAAAGAAACAAAAATTGAGAAAAATCAGATGCAGAATAGCTAGGCCATGGAAAGGACATTCCCAGCTGTTCTCCTGGGGACTTCCTTCCCTTTCTGCTTTCCATTCCCTGCTCCCTCAAAGCTTCTCACTCTCCAGCAATCCACATCATTACCTTGTTATAGTATAGGATTAGCAGTGTCAGGAAACGGTAACAGCAAGAACTACAGATAATTAAAAGGGAGGTTTTTGTTTGTTTCCTGAAGAAAAATATGAGATCTGGAAACAGAAATGGAAACCCAACTCTGTCATTATTTCCTTGTAGTTGTATGAATGCAGGCTCTTTGTCTAAAATCTCTGAGCCTTATTTCCTCATCCTTTGGCAGAGCTGATGTGGATAAGAGCATGTATCAATTGCCTATCACAGCGTCCATTTTAATATGGTAGTTATGGCCCCTTTCTCTAGCCAGTAGGTTCTGCCTCAACATAAAAGATAAAATGCTCAGAACTGAGATAAACTGGGTGTTTTGTTGTACAGTTGTACTTCATTTCAGTTCTTTGAAAACACAAAGAATCAACAATTAACATTTATTTATTGAGCATAAATTATATGCTTCATTCTAGGCCAGAGAAAAAATAGAGTTAAAACAAAACAAACAAACAACAACAAAAAAAATCCTGGCATAAATTTTGTCTTCATGAATCTTATTTTTCTAGTGAGGAAGAGAGACAATAGACATTTAAAAGTAGGTGACTATTACATAGTGAAAGGTGTTAGGGAAAATAACAAATATAAAATAGAAATGTATAAGTATGAAATATATAGAAATAGGAAATATTTGGTGCAGGGTTTCAAATTTTAGATTGGGTGCCAAGGTAAGGTCTTACTGAGGTAACATTTTAAGACTCAAATGAATGAATCCCTGAATGAATGAGTTATCATCCAGCCTGGGAACCTATCAACTATTCTTTAGATTTACTCTACAGGAAAACTTATTTTGGGTTCTAAACAATCAATGAAAAAAAATGAACACAAACTGAAATATAGCACACTCACACTATAGTATTTAATTAAACTGTAAATTTTACTAACATTATTTACTGGCTTTTCTAAGTTCTAAATGGCCTTAAAACAACAAAAAAACAGAATAGCCAAACAAGATCAATCTGAAACTGACAAACACAATTGAATGTAATAACATTACTGAAGCCATAGCAAGTGTGATGAAGCCAAAAATGTTTAAAAGTTTTGATGGTAAGATATACCTATGCCTTTTCTACTAATTATTTATCATTTACAACTACAGAAAATCTAAAGAAATATATAAAGATAAAAAATGAACTACCCCAAAAGGAAAATAATCTGATGTTTTCTACAAAATAAGGGTTGACAATAATCTGACATTTTTTGTTTTTTTATTGGTTGCCCAATCAAAGGTCAGAGGACAAGATTTCTTCTTATAGAGCTATATATAATTCACTATCTTTGGTCAGTTACCAAAAATATACTGCTTGAATCAACTTAACTAACCCTGACCCTTGATTGAAATAATTTATCCAATTTTACAGAATACTTAATAACCAGGAAATATGTGTTATTTTTGTGTTTTATCATGAAAAAACGCATATAAAGCTTAGCTTTACTCTTTGTTATATTTATTATTCTTATACCTATCTTCTTTCCTTCAATTCTTCCACATTTCCTTATCTGATGGTACCATTGTTCAATACCTTTACAAGAAATTTAAAATCATTGTCCAAATTAGTTTCAAAAATGTAGTGAAGAGGAGCTGACATTATATGTCACATGTAAATTTCAATATTGGGACATTTAGATTAGCTCTTCTTTGAAATGATCTCTGCAATGGCTTAGTACTTTTAAATATTTCTGATTTATAAATACATATTGCTTCATAATACAGCAAAAGCATAACTATAAGTGAGTAGATATCTATACCATCATTTTCTAATGACAGTCCCGCTGCTCCTCAGTAAGTGAGGTATACAGAAGAGTATGCACCTCTCTATTTTTATGTAGTTAACACCTATTCATCCTCCAAATGTATGTTCAAACCTCCTCAACCAACAGGGACTCTGTCCTTCTCCTGAAGTTTTATTCTGGTACCCATATTGCATTGTTCTCACAAACTATCCTATCCTACTGTAAGTTATTATCTAGGAAAGAGGACAGAAATTTAAGATATTATCAAATAAGTGCAGAGATATAAATTGTTATAAGCAAGAAGAATAAAAGAAACACAGTACATACTTGCTTGGTATCTCCGTTGTTTAATAGTTTTTAAGACTTGATAGACAGATGGGTGGTATACTTGTGAGCTTCTAAGAATGGATAGATATAATGTCACCTGAATAATTCTATGTGAATTCAAAATAAAATTGGATTTACTTTTTTTTATCCTCAACTGTTTTCTTTTCATGGGTGTGAATAATTGTGTTTTGGTGTCCATAATCAATTAATAGTGCCAACTGAATTGCAGTGAGTATATTAAGTCTCTCTGAAGTAAGAGGTTGGTGGAACTTGCTAAAACCCCCCAGCCCACCACACCTCTGTGTGATGCAGAGCATAGAGAGTGAACCCTGCTAAATGTTCTTACCTAATCTTTTGAACCCTACTTATTGCTTATGAAAGGTTGATCAATTAGTTTGATTATTTCTTAATCCTACAATTTATTCTAAAGGTGATATAATTAATATATTTTTAAAGATTTTTGCAAATCCCTAGATAACGGACAGATAAGTATGCTAATACTGTATAATCTAAATATTATGATATAGATGTTTCACATAAAGAAAAGGTTATTTCTTATCAATATTGTTTTAAAAACATTGTGTGTCATTTTATAAGAATGGACAGCAGAACTAAAATCCTAATACAATCAATCAACAAATGATATATTACTATATTTCTATCTATATATCTATATACCTATCTACCTACCTACCTATCTACCTACCTGCCTACCTACATAATCTGACTTGCCTAGGTATTCATGCAACATGTTTCTGTTTTTATCACTCCACCACTTAAGTTGAGATTATGTTAATGGATATGCACTGAATGTTCTAATAAAAGTATGGCTTTGACATTTTGTCGGCTCAAATTAATTAATATATGATAAAAGGCTCCCACTTTTCTTCTAAGAAAAGTTTTTTCTGTGAAGCTTAAATAGTGTTACTTTTGTCTTGAGAACCAAGGAAACATCAGATATGTAAATATTTTAAATTGTTTAAATTCTATTAACTCATCGTTACTACCTCTTTCCCAACCCCAGCAAAATAATTTAAGGAGTGTAGCTGAGCATAATTACCTTCAATATTAGCAACAGATTTTGAGTTTGTCCAAAAGCAGTGGTCATGCTACTTTTTATTGGAGAGAGCAAGAATAATACAGTATTTATGTAGGCATAGAGGATCACTGGATGTAAGGACAAAAATTTAGTTTCTTTAGAACAGAGAACAACAAACATATGTTTGGATTGCTTCTGTCATAGCAATCACACTTCTAACTTCAGTTCCAAATCATCAGTCCCTTAACATCGTTCAGTTTTTCTAGACTGACAGAGACCCCTCAAACTTCAAATTTTATATTATGTATATGGCTAAAATTCTAAATTACTTCCAATTAAACAACACCAGCTATTTATCTTTTCTGCCATCGTGAATACATTTTTATTTCAAATTCTCACCAAAGTGATCAATAGTTTCCAGTTGCAAGTTTTCTTTGTGTTTCACTGATGCTAATTATGGGTTTACTTGAGTTTCAGTGACATATAACTTAAAAATGAGGTGATTAATAAGAACATGTAAAAATGAGACATTTGTTTACCTGAAAATAGGAGGATGTATAATTTAGTAGTCAACATGTTGTTTTTATGCTTCAGCTATACATAGTTTATAATTGGGTTTCAACTGAATAAATTATTTCAATAATTTATACGGCACTGTGAGGTGTTATAGTACAGTTGATATACATATCTAGTTCATCATTATGCATGTCTTTGCGTGTAATGTGCTATCTGTTTTCACAACATTATTTTTCCCGATAATAAAGAGTCTAGTCTTTACCCAATTCCACTAGGTATAAAGGTATCAATAAAAAATGCACAGACAAATAAATGCAACAATAAACAGATACTAAAAACCAATAGATCAATATAAATGTCCATTAGTGTCTATATTTCAGAGGTGGTTTAACATAAAGACAAGATCCATTTCACATTCATACCTCGTTTCCTTCTTTCAAGATCTTGTGCTTTTATAGCTATACTAGTATGAATAAGCACTTGGAATCTTTAAAATATTTTGTAAAGCAAATGAGAGACAGCAGATTATTCCTATCGGCAATGGTTATAGAAACTGCTCCAAGAATTAGAGCCACTGTGTGTTGTGTAAAATATAATTTATAAATAACCTACTTGATCATATCAGAGGGAATCAAGAGGTACATAAAAACATTGAGGACACCTTTATATCTCTGATTTCTCATTGCCACTTTTCAAATTTCAAATGATGACCTTTTAATTTACTTTGAGAAAGTACTTCTTTTTGTCTGAAAGATTAATAAAATCTCTGCTAATATAAAGAGTGCTACAGAAAAGTAGCTGTGTTTGTTTGGTGAAAACAGAAATCTGGGTTGCTTAGTCAACATTAGGGCTGTCTACTAAACACCTTCACAGAGATAATTAAGTAGTGTTCAGGCTTGCATAAATTAATGTATGCAATTAGTAGGCATGTTCATTAACTTACAATAAAAATATTGAAGAGACTAAAGGGATTGATTAATTTTGCCTTTTCAGCCTTTTTCTGTAAGCAGAGGATTAGGGTGTGGGAGTGGAGAGAAGAGGGGAATGGAAAGGTGTGGATGGGAATTAATCCAACCTTGGCTTTATAAATGAGGAATAGGATCTTGTTAAGATTCAAAAATGGCAAGATGGACCCATTTCACAACACAGGCATTTTGGTGGCAAAACTCAAATTCTCAAATCTATTAGCTATGATTCTTCTTCCTGACATTGTTTAGATGAGCATGTCAATATTCTTCTCAGGGATTCTTCTGGTTGTAAAATTTCCTGGCTGACACACTTTTTTTCTTACTGGCATGTACTTTTTCACATATGCTCATCCATTCAATCAGCTAAATTCAATGGTAGAATATTCCTGAAGTTTAAGAAGCTTGAAACACCTCACTTGAATAAGGATGTTTCAAGGCCTGAGAGAAGACAAAATAAAGTGTTCACATGGTAATATATTGTTTATGAAATTTGCAAATTTTCTGAAAGTTGGTCTTCTAATGTAAACTTCAGGTCCCACAAAACCTGAATGGTTTTGTCATATCATTTTATGTGCATATTCTGATCTTAAAGCTTAAGTTGCATAAAATTGTACACATATATATATATGTGTGTACACATATATTTTATATATACCAATGTATATACATATAATTTCTCAGGAGATTCTTCAAAGTGTTTTCTAGTTACTTGCCCCATATGGCAACTTTAAGAACCTAAAATTTAAGCAGTGCAGGATATGGCTGGCATATGAGTACAACTTTGCTTAAGAGTTTTATTGACCTTAATTTATTTACCATCTGCTGTTTAAATGGCCCTAATATTTCAGGATTTTTTTAAAGTCCTGCAAAGTTGTATAATCAGTTTGCAATTGGTTTTTGTGTCATTCTCCTATCTCAAACTCTTAAGTATTCTTTACTGTGATATTTTCTAAGGATCTACATACACCAATGCTAATATCTGTTCTTCCTAAATCTGATTATCAGGAAAAAAACTTCCTAAATATCTTCTACGTGCATATTGAGATGTCCAACATAATTTATAAATAAGTAATCTGTCTATTTACAAAGACTCACCCTTCTCAAATAGAGCAAGTAGAGATCACTTTGGTATTCTCACAGTGATCAAAATCATCAGCATCATTGAAACACAAAGCATTGTGTTTCCATAGTTCAACAACCTTAATAACTATAAGTTGTCTTTCACTTAAAAAAAAAAAAAAAAAAAAATGGAAAAAAAAAACACTAGGTAAAGAAGGGAACATAAATTAAATTTGGATGATAATACAGCACTGAGAATAAAGAAAAATAATTGTCTTCTCACCATTGCACTTATTTAAAATATGCTTAGGGTCAAAATACTCTTGAAATAAATATTTTAACTGCATTTTTAGATAAGTACATTGGGGTTCATACACTTAGCACAATTAAAAGATAAGTATCAGAGTCAGAATTCATATTTAGCTTATTGAAAGATCTACTCAAATAAAATGGAAGGTATTATATATAACACATTATAAAGTGCTTTCATACATGTTGTGTTATTTGTACTTCACAACAATACCGTTGTGTCAAATTTTTCTAAGTGTGCAAATTGTGGTTCAGAGGGTTTAAATCACATTTGAAAATGCTCCTTCAATAGCCTGCTGAGGTAGGGCTGTAACCTAGGGCCCCAGATGCAGTTGAATCATTTTCCATAATTTACTATGACATGCTGCTAGAAAAATAACTCATGCTTATGTGTATATCTTCAACTATGAACAACATAATTAAAAAATAATAAAATATTTTCCTGTTATCAGTTATCTTAAAATTACTCAGTGCTAAAATGCAAAAGAAGGTATAAAAGCAATCATCAGAGGATAATTTCTAGCTTGTGATTAAGTTGTCATGAAAATATAAGCAACTGTAGAGGGAACAACTATACATGGTTCTGATGATTCAAACTTTACACTGAGACAAAAGTGTGGCCCACAATAAACCACAATAAACAACAGATATAAGCGTATCCTATTGTGACAGAAGGTGTGAGTTTAAGTCTGGTCTGCAAAAGGAGAGTTTTAATACTTTCTTAAACAAATTTATGTTTATCTTTCCAAAGCCTTAGTGGTACCTGGCCAGAAGCATGGTGCAGCTGTCCTAGACCACGGGGTGAGACTGATCCAGGTGCCATCCTAGATCTTAGCGAAGACAAACTCCAAGACTAGTGGATGGGTGATAAAGAAAATTGTTAAATTATTTCCTGTCTGCAGATTTTGTTTTTATCTAAATTTTATAAAACTTTGTTAATATGGCTTAACTTTTAATTTCTTATCTTCAAACCCAAACCCCTTATATAATGTAGGTTTCAATAATACATTTTTCATATGTAATTAAAGGAAAGGTGGGTTAATAGACTGGAATTTGGTCCTGTATATACAAGTAGCTGTAGATGGGTTTTGATTCCCAGCTCTGCTACTCCATATAGCTAGGTGACCTAGCAAAGTCTTTAATACCCCTCATTTTTCCCAAATACTAATATTATGAATTAAATATGAGTATGAGGCTTCATAAGTGCTTAATATAAGGTGATGATAGTAATTAAGAAAATAGCTAACTATTTCTATCACTTTTGTTTAAAAAATCTGAAGATTCTAGACCTTTCTCTGAACATCTATGGTGAAGTTGTTTGGCATCAGAATGCAAATAACATAATTTAAAAATGATTCTGGATCTTTTTCTAAGCAACTATGGTAAAGTTGTTCAGCCGGAACATAATTAACAACAAATAAGGGGACAAAGGTTGATGGAAATACCAATGGTTTAAGTAAAAATCATGTCAGTTCAACAGAGGAAGGAGGCATTTGCAGACCTAACATAATTGAATCCACCTTCCCTTTGGTTGGCCCCAAGTTGCAAGTTAATTCCTGATTAAGTAGCCACTATGTTTGAGCTCTTAGGAGCCCTAAGGCAAAAATGGGAAGAAACAATATTAAATGTTGTTAAATATCTTTCATTTAGGACCATTTCCTAGATTTTATTAAAAGTATTTATATTAGACAATATAAAAAGAAAGAAAACTTTATTTAGGGATATAGCACCAATGGTTATTTTTAGAAGTTAAGAACACCAACATGTTTTTTTGTTTGTTTGTTTTTTGTTTCCAAGAATCACTAGAATCCTAATTAAATGTTATATATACCACACAAATATCTGTGACAAAATGCAAAGTTAAGGGTATTTAGGGGACATATCTGGCAGGAGACCAAAATATTAAATACTTTCTGTGGAATAATTTTTAATTTTCAGATGCCAATCACAAACAACAAAAAACTCAAAGCATTAAGTAAAATTAAGACAGCGGTGAATTCTAGCACATAATAAAGCACAAGAGGGAAAATTATAATAATGAGAGTAATTAAAGAATATAATAGAAACTTGATCATTGTATATTCTGGGCCCAAAAATCCAAGTGGTATTGGGGATATACATAGGAAAAAATTTTGCTTGGTGGGTAGAATAAAATAAATAGCAGTAAAAGAGTCTATAATATCTGTGCAACCACACTGAATGCAAATATATTATAGTGTTAGAGTCACTGTCATACACATAAAAAATCTATTTATGAAAAAGATTCCAAATGTTATGGGTTTATAACCATTAGTGTTAATTTAATTCAAAAAATATTGTACAGAGAAAGTTCAAATGTTTTTAATGAAGTATGTATAAAACCACCCTGCTGTTATATGCACTGTGCTGAATATATTTTACTATTTTGGGAACAAATATACTGCAATATGGAGGAACAGTGTAATGAAGTTATGTTTCCTGAAGTGGAGTCCTCAGAATACCAAGTTTCACAAAGTGTGTTGTGTAAAATTGCACTGAGATAAAATGTATCTTGGAGATTCAGCTTACTATAAATTTCTGCCTTAGAGTTTCTAATGCACATTGGCATATAAAGTCTCTCTGAAGTCCTGCAGTAAATATATCTAACTTTGTTGAATCCAGTGTGTTTTGTATCACCTATTAACATTTTAGGAATGCACAATATGCTTTGGATAGTTTGGTGTTCTTATTATTATGACATAACAGAACTCATATTCTGATTCAGATAAAAACACCTGGAATTTACATAGCAATTTATATTTTTAGAACACTCACAATGCTCTTCACCCAGCAATATTCTCCTGTAGTATTAACAAGCTACTACAAATCTGAAATCAGTAACCCTCGTGCCATGGCTAGATTTCTAACAGCCAATATTATTTGCATCTAGTAGTAAGCAAATCCTCTAATATTTTTCTAAAAATATTGAAGTCTCTATTTTTAATTATGCCTTTCCAAAGTTTTATCTTACAATGCTGTTCTCAATCTATCTCAAGTACTAGAAATACCTCATATCTTCCTGAACATCCGACATGAGCTGCCAATTTATAACCTCAGTGTGGTTTCTAATAATTTTCTTCAGGAATAAATGTATGAACACAGACCCAAAAAGGACATCCTAGTCTGTTTCCTCCTATCAGGTGTCATTTATCTTTAGCTATTGTTCAAATATACTTGCTGTAAGGAAGACTTAATTCTCACCTTATTTTCTGTAGTACTTAAGGTAACCTAGATTATCATAGCGGTTTGGTAGTACTGTTAACCATGCATGAATAGTCATAATATTAAGGGCTAAGTGCTGGTTGCATTTTCTTAAAGCTGAGACTATATATCAGGTACCTGAGTAGATCAAATTAGAATGTGCTCCACATAATTATATGTTAGAATAAGATGCATTTAATGTTTTGCTTTTGGCAATAATAACAGCTAGCATTTATTGGTCATCTTATTTAATGTAGTGGGTTCTATTATCCCTATTCTACAAATGAGAATACTAAATCTCAAAGAGATTGAACATGTTGTTCCAACTTAAACGATCAGTGACTGTTGAAGACTGACTTCCATGGAAGCCGTGATTAATTGTATTGTGTCACACGTTCCACCACTCAAACAATTATTAATTGGACTCAGTCAGTTTAGGTAGGCCGAGCAATGTTCCTTCCCTCTAACATTCTCCTAGAGGAGAGATTTCTGAGTCAGTGTCTTCTGACTTTTTGAATATGTGATTTGTGGGGCAGTCTTTGTCTTCCTTGTGGAGAAAGACAAATGGAAGAGGGCAGAATAAAATAAATGTGACGAGAAACAATGAAAGACTCCTATTTCTGACTCTTCCAAATTTCTAATTTCTGTTCTTGTATTGTAAGGTGCACGCATACAGTCTTATAATAAATCCCCTCACAATCTTATTTTTAGCTGAAGTAATTTGGCATCGCTTTGTGTTATATGCAACTGGATAATTTTTAGCTGATTTTCCAGCTCTGTCTGATTCTTCACCCTATATTATAAGGCCTTCCCTTTAACTTTAAATCTCCTTCCTCTGACTTTTATCCAAAAATAAATAACTAAATAAATAATAAAAAGCCCTTTCTGAAGCTCTATAAAGGAGAACGATCTGTATGTAACATCTTGTACAACGGAAATTATTCTTGATGAAATGGCCAATCGGTTCTACTTAAAATTTTTAAAACCAAGTTTTCAAAAAGGAGACAACATGAGATTTACAAATTCAGGGAAATGGTGTAAGAATATTACACCAAAGGATTTGTGTGTATTTAATATAATTATAAATGAGAGTTATCTCAGTGCTCTACTTAAAAATTCAATTGCAAATAAAGCCAAATAGTTATGCAAAGTATCGACTGTGGTTGAAAGTTGGGAGCTCACTTGGAAACAGATGGCCTGAAGAAGGCAGGAGCAGGGCATCATCATAAATCATAACAGAAGAAGACAAAGGACAAGCAAGCAAGACAAGGAGGGTAAAAGAAGCCGGATAACAAAAGATTCAAGCAGAAGCAAAAGAGAAGGGGGTAAAAGGAAGGGCACGGTAATAAAAGGAAGGAGAGTGATGCCAACATGATACATCATGCCCAGAATTCTAATGAAAAGCTGCAGCACTGGAGAGCGGAGAGCTGAGGAGTAACAGTAAAAGGCCACACAACAGTGGCACAGTTTTTAAATGCAGCATTGTGCCAGAGGGCTGGTAGAGTGCCTCACCCCGTAGAGAGTCCTTTAAAATTTAAAGTACATGGCTTTGCTTAATAGCAAGTCATTCTTTCAAAGGAAGCCACAGGTTTAGGGAAGAAAAATCTGACAAGAGAACGCAATGAAAGAAGAAAAGCGATGAAAGACGAAAGTGGGCAAAATTACAATGGCGGCACTAATCGATTATATGCTGACAGTGCCCCAATTTTTTTTCCCTCTTTAGAAAACCTCCTGATTCTTTCCAAGTGACCTTGACTCACAGTGAAGGCATCTCTATAAAACAATCTAATAGACAATATTTAGACAGAATTTATTTGATTATATTTTTAACTACAGGTGTTATTTAAACAAGTCAACAACAATATTTAACTTAGCTGTGTTCTTGGAGAGAGGAGTTAAACTTGGATCAGAAGCATCATGGGAAACATACAAAATCACAGCGTTTGAAATTGCCACCAGGAGTCATGAAAAGTATTCCCCTGCCCAGCCAATATAACAACAAAACCATTCTATGCTCATTGACATGGATGTAAATCTTCATATTTCCACTCCTACTTTCTACCCATATTAACTCCCATGGCCATCTTATCTAGTGTGAGAAATTGAATATGCAAACACAATGGCCAGACCACACATGACAGTAGAAGTCTGACCTACATAAGATGTCCAGGAAGGCAAAGCACAATCTATGCAGCAATTGTCCCAGAAAGATCAAACTTGGTTAACAAATGCTTGCTATCATGCCACCGCCCCTCCTCCATTCCAACTCAGTAGCAAACAGAGAAGGATATAAAACCTCCTTGAGCAATTTCATTTAAGAGGCCCCACTTGTAGTTAGCACACATTCAGCTTCCCTATGCCAATAATCTCCAATGAAAGCACATCTAAAGTCTTCCTTTTGTTCCATTCCTTTAAAGCTTTCCCATTCTGCTGCCTGCCTAAGGAGAGATGGTGGCCGACTCTCTTAATGTTATAAGCTGTGAATTAACAGCCTCTCTTTGTTCTCATTTGGGTGGTCTTTGTGTATTTCCACAAATGTTTGGGACTAAACTATAAAGATGCTAATGACCCCACCTCTAGCCCAGACTTCTCTCCCAAATGCTTGGCTTTCTCCACATGTATACTTGAAAATTCAGTGAGCTTGTTAAACCTAACAAGGGCAAACTACCCACCCTCACACTCCTTAAATGGTCCACCATTACAATTTCTTAAGTCCAATGTCTTGACATAACCTAATTTCTCTCATTCTCACATGCCTTGCATCTAACTCAATAGCAAATTCTGTTGGTTCGACCTTCAAAAGGGATCCAGAATCTGATTAAATTGCACGATTTTACCATCAGCTACTTGGTTGATTGTCCAAGTTATCATCACCTCCTGTCCAGATAACTGCAATAGCCTTTTAATTGATTTCCCTGTGTCTAGCCTTGACTTCCTGTTTCCTATCAAAACCACATTCAGAGTGATCCTTTTAAATTGCCAATCAATTTGGCATTTCTCCACTTCCCTTCTCACTCAGAATGAATGTTAAAGTTTAAAATTTTCTGCAAGGTCCTATATGATCTGGTCATCAACATCCTTTTTCCCTCAGTTACCTCCCAGCCACAACTATTTGGACTGTGATAGGTTCCGCTCCAAAGTCGGGGCAGTGACCCCTGACAATGGTTTAAAAAAAAAAAAAAAAGTGAAAAAATAAACATTGTTAAAGGATAAATTTTAAAGCAAAATGAAATCATGACTCTCATACAAGTATAAAATTAACCAGCCAAATAATTTATTTAGCTCCTGAATTAATGAAGACACCAGTAAAATATTAGAACTTGTTCAAAGGAGAATCAAAAGAGCAGGATATAAGGGATTCTGAAATGAATTTATAAATGGATGCATAATAAAACTATCCATAGTCTACGGGGTAATAATCCATGGTATTCCACTGTAATAATTAATTTCCTATGTTTAAAGATTATTTGCATTATTATTACTTTTCGACAACCTTCAGAGTTTAAAATAGTCCACGACGAAAATAAAAAATAAAAATAATTAAGATGAATGAGCTAACTAGGACACCTTTAGTGTTTTCTTTCTTGTTTTTTACAATTAAAAAAAATGTTTCCAAAGATTTCCTGGCAAAAGGTAGAGAGACAGGCACCAGAGGGGAGGAGGTGGAAGAAGTGGGGAGGAGAGGAAGAAAGAGAGAAAGAGAGAGAGAATGATGAAAGGATTTGTTCTTTCTTTCTGTAAATTTGAAATAGACAACCTGCATAGATTACACAAGTTGAACCCAGACCCACAGGTTAAAAAGATGCATTGTGAGAATCCAGGAAACAGGGTCAGAGCTGTAAGAGGGAGGAAGTAGAGATGAGCCAAAAGAGCACTGACGAAAGCTTTAATGTAGTGAAAACTTGCATGATGGAAAGTAAAAGATTAAACAACTAAATGGTAAAAGAAGCACACAGACACAAAGGAAGAAAAATGAAGATGCAAATGAATATCCTTAAAGCATATCATTAGGATGAAGATCCAGGAATGCTTGTGACTCTAGTCCCTAGAGTTACATTTGAGTCACTGAGTCTCTCATGGTTATGAAAATATACTCCTCTCTCTGTGAGTTCCAGCTGTTCCAAAGCTTTGGTGAGATTCTTGCTTCACTTTTTCCCAAAATTATCTCAAAATAATCTCGCAGCACTTGAGGTAGTTTAAATTAGCCTCTCCCCATACAAAAGATCCCAAATATAGCGCTATCCATGTTGTCATCCAATTTCTAGCAAAATTCCTACAGTATCATGTGTGTTAACTAAATGCTTAGAGAACAAACAGACTTGAAAAAAATTAGCCAAATTTCTCAAAGTTAGCCAATCTGTCTTTTAGTATTCGAGTCTCTCAATATGTTCACGAATAAAGCAAAAAGCTTCAAATATCATATCAGCTGACTTGCTCATCTCATTTGTTTGGTGTTTTTGTCATCTGCCTAATAATGATATTTAAGCCTATATCGTTCCTTTTTTATCTTTACCTCTATGCTGTATTTCTAGATAGACAGATAGATAGATAGATAGATAGATAGATAGATAGATAGATAGATAGATAGATAAAAAACAACAAAAAACAAAACAAACAAACAACAACAACAAAAACCCCGAAGGGATTTGCTAAAACTATTACACTGAAGGGGAAAAGTCCCACTAGAATATACTTAAATTATTGAGTTTTAACCATGAAAAACGTGAAGCTAAGTAGAAATAGATCATACATCTGTAGGTAAATTCCAGTGTGGTACACGAAAGTTGGGGAGCAGAGCATTGGTGCCTTAAATTAAAAATAATGCTGAAATGGGAGAGTGATTGAAGTGAGTGAAAAATGGGAAGGGATTAAGAAGTAAAAATTGGTTGTTACAAAGTACAAGTTGTTATGGGGATGTAGGGTAATGAATACAGAAAATAGTCAATAATATTGTAATAAATGTGTGGTATCAGATGGTACTAGATATTTTGGGGTGATAGATGGGAGGGGGTTAGTGAAAAAGGTGAAGTGATTAAGAAGTAAAAATTAGTACTTAAAATTACTACTAATAGTTATAAAAGTAGTTATAAAAGTCATGGGGATGTAAAATACAGCACAGGGAATATAATCAGTAATATGTTAATAACTATGTATAGTGCCAGGTGGGTACTGGACTATTCAGGGGGATCATTTCTTAAATTATATAATTGTCTAACTGCTAGGTGGTACACTTGAAATTAATATAAAAATAATATTGAATGCCAAAAAAGTAAAATAAATAACCTGAAAAATTAGGGTTATCAAACAGTACAATTAAAATAGTGAATTGTAGATGTACTATATAATATGAAGAATGGTTAACTGAACTGAGATGCTTTAGAAAGAATATAACAATTCTCTTTAAATAAGGGTTATACTATGTCTGTGTGTGTACATGTATGTGTATGTGTGTGTGCATTAAGTATATAGAGACAAAGACAGAGACAGAGATAGAGATAGAGATAGAGATAGAGATAGAGATAGAGATAGAGAGAGATAGAGAGAGGTAGAGAGAGGTAGAGAGAAATAAATATGACTGTAAAGCTGAACTTTTCCCTTCACTCACCTCATCCTTATTTTACCTTTTTCCCTTTTCTTCCAAAAATGATGCTTGATGTTAAAATTAATGTAAATTGGGTATAAAATAAAAAGCATTCATATGGTTCATTTTCCCAATGGGGTATCAGTATTAGGGGACATTTCTTTATAATTGAATTTAAAGAATTTTAAGGCCTACATAATTTTAGAGGCTACAAAATCATTATCAGTTGGTTAGTTATACACCTGTTGAATATTAGTGGTGGCAAAGAACTTACTATTTTGACAGGCATATATTTTATTTACTGACAACTAAAAGTCTCTTAAATTTATATTATATATTATTTTAAAATATGTCTCCCCATAATTTCACATTAATTCAAAATATGCTTCCCAATAATTCCTACTTGTTCATCCAGAGTAATAAAAAATAAACATAATTACTTTTTCACATGATAAACACTTAAAAATAATTGCTATATTCTTTCTAAAGCATCTCAGTTCAGTTAACCATTCTTTATATTATATGGTGTACATACAATTCACTATTTTAATTGTATTGATTCATAACCCTAAATTTTTAGCATTAGTTTAAATTTAGTGCACCAATGTTGTACTCCCCAACTTCCTTCTACTACACTGGAGTTTACAAATAATTCTTTATTTCTGAACTATAATCTCATCTGTGTGGGGCGTGTGAAATATGCAGACATGTCAATTAATGAAAACTTCATTAAGAATATTTTGTTTGCTTTAATTTTGATATATTCTCTCTGTCTCTCTGTCTCTCCTCTCTCTCTCTCTCTCTCTCTCTCTCTCTCTCTCTCTCTCTCTCTCTCTGCCTCCCTTCCATTTTCCTTTTCTCTCTCTCTCTGCTTCTGTTTATCTCCCATCATGTTATACTGTTATTTCTTAGAAGATAATTCAGTTCTCCAGGTTTTAGTACTATTCAAACTTTATCTTGCCCATTCTTAATTTGTGCAATTGACTCTTTCATTTAAATTTGGTAATTTACATGGATCCTGCCAAGATACCTTTGAAATTTGAGTCTTTGTTCAACATATCAATCATTAATCTTTAGTCTAATTATTTTTTCCACTAACTAAGAAGGTATCATAGAAGGGGAAAATCTTCAGCTTGAAAAAGACTATAACAAAACCCTATAGCTAAATAGTACTTAATGGTGAGAGACATTTATGGGTCTGACACTTAAGTTCGCAAACTCATCCTAGAAAAAGTGCCACATAACTCATTGATGAATACCACTATGGTCATTTTCAAAGTACTCCCCTTGGGAATTTATGCACCAATGCTAGTGCCTAGGCCACCCTTCAAAGCAGCTTTGGGACTCTTTTTCTGGAATGGCCTTCATAGCTACCATTGTATTACCATTGATGTCTTGAATGTCATCAAAATGTCTTCCTTTCAATATTGCCTTTATCTTCAGGTAAAGAAAGAAGTCATTGGGGACCACATCAGGTGAGTAGGGAGTGTGTTCAAATACAGTTATTTGTTTACTGGCTAAAAAGTCCCTCACAGGCAGTGCTCTGTGAGCTGGTGCATTGTTGTGATGCAAAAACTGAATTGTTGAAAAGTTCAGGTCGTCTGCTTTTTTCACGCAGCCTTTTCAGCACTTCCAAATAGTAAACTTGGTTAACTGTTTGTCCATTTGGTACAAATTCATAATGAATAATCCCTCTGATGTCAAAAAACATTGGCAATATTGTTGCAACAAAGTTCACGAACTTAATTGTCAAACCTCCTTAGTTTCCTAAGATGAGGTCTAAGGCAAGAGCATCTCCTCTCACCACTCCTTTTCAACATGGTTTGGGAAGTCCTTGCTAATTCAACAAGCAGTGAAAGGAAATAAAGGTATAGAGATTGATAAGGAAGAAATAAAACTGCCAGTGTTTTAGATAACACTATTGTCAATTATCATTTATTTGTTGATGACAGATGTTTGCATCATCTGGATACCTCTTTGTCAACCTATGAACATAACTATTTCATAGACTTGGGTGTCTATGTAATATCCACGTGGATGTCCTGGAAGTCTCTGACGTCTAACATGCCTAAAAGTAGACTCAATATCTTATTCCCAAACCCGTTGCTCTTCTTTGTCCCTTTGATGACTGAAATGATATAGTGTCACACCCTTCCCAGTCAGGTGATACTGAAACTAGATACTGAAAAAAGATACTGGTAGACATCTTTTATCCTCCATTGCCCTCTGACACAAAATTCATCACAAATTCCCTTTGGATCAGGCTCTCATCCTTTCACTCCAGTTTTCATACAATAGACAATCAACTGCACTCCTTGCTTTTAGTCACGGGCATGTATATGACCAAATATACATTTTTAAACATCCACTATTCTTCTGCTACCACAGAGATTTGCATAAAATGCAAGTCATTTTGTCTTACTCGCCTATTTAACAACCTTCGAACATTCCCCTTGGATTCAGTAAGAAATCCAAACTTCTTCAAATATCATGCAAAGTATCTGATGATTGTTTCAGCCTTTATTTCCAGCTACCAAACCTCATCTCCAGCCTCTAAACCCTTTGCTTTCTGCCACATTAAACAAGTTGCTATTTATTCTAGTTACCAACTTACTTTGCTATTGCTGCTCCTGCTGCCTGAGAAAACTCTTTCAACCATCTACTACACCAACGTTGCATGGCTAATTCCTATTCTTTTTTCAAGGTTAAACTCCTCCATGAAGACTTTCCTGAAATTTCTTGACTTTTAATGCACTGATGGTCCTCTGTGCTAACCAAGATTTTCACACTTACCACAAGATGTAAGTCAGACCTTTTTTTTCTTGTCTGATTTGCCAAGTAGACGATGGAATGCTTGAGACTAGACAATATGGTACCTCATTCCACCTTATTCCCTATGATCTCAAAGCCTATAGGAAAATATATGTTTAAGAAAAGTTTTCTGAATGAGTGTCAAATCAATGCTTTGTGTTTATTTCATTTTTTAACATACTTCAGCAACTACAGTGGAACTGCTTCTCCATGGTACTTTTTCTGTAGAGATTGATTTTATGTGCATTCAACAAAATTCAAATCATTTAACTATTTAATTCTACTGACAACATCTTATATATGTATTCATTTTTTGCATCCTGGAATTTTTATTCTTTTGTTTCTACTTTTCTTTTAAAACTGAACTTATTGAAAAGCTTTTCCTTCATTTAAACATATTTGAAATCCCAACTTTTTCATCACTCATTTGTAAATTTTATAATTTAAATCAGTTTTTATTTTAAACCTCTACTGAATAAGCGTCTGTGAAAAAACGTGGACAACACTCTTAGAAACACTTTTTCTTCTCTTCTTAAACTAGTTAACTACTACACTATTGGCAGATCTCAACCCAAGCATAACTTCCTATGGAAATAGTACCTGCCTTCTTTTCTGCGACATCATGCCCCTCTTCTTCATACCAGTTATCACAGCCCCCATTGTGTAGTTGTATGATCACTAGTCTTCAAACTCCATGAGGACAACAGGGGTACATATTACTTCTCCATACTATACCTATCTATATCTATATCTATATCTATATCTATCTATCTATCTATCTGTCATCTATCTATATGGCATATATATGCTATATATATGCCATATATATATATATATATATATATAGCAAATATATATGTGTATTCATATATATAAAGAATAAATAAACGTAACTCCAAAGGGATATAGTTAAATGTGATTCAATAAAAATCTTCAGGATTAGAAAAGAATCTTCCAAGAAAATGGTAATTTTTCAAGTCTGTAGAAGAGGAAATGTTAGCCATCAGAGGAATAAACCATTATTAGAGGTTTAATTTATTTGTGATGAAAAGCTTTAGATATTGAAATAAACTATTAAGGAAGTTTATGGAATTTCTTCTGTATAAGAATCATAGTTATATATAGGATTATTATTGAAGTCAGACAGTTTGTATCCAATTTATGTTTGATTCTGGCTCTAGTGAAAACAGAGAAGATGGATTTTTAGGGTTACTTTCAGCCTTTAGATTTTGAATCTATATTATTTTACTTTTCATTATGGAATTCTTGAATCATATGCTCAGATAATACTCCATTTTGTTTCATTAGCCTAATAAAGTAAAACTTTGTGTTTCTTATTTAATAGAAATGTAAATTATCTGTACAATATTAAATTTATAAATGTGTTTTCTAAGCAACAACATGATGGATTATAGTCCCACTGAACATTCAATATGAGTTCTTGCACCGGAAAGAAAAGGAAATTCACTTTGAACTGAATTGAGATAAACATATCTCATAAATGAATCAAGTTTCAATAATTCACAAGCAGTAAAACCCAAAGTAAGTCAAAGCAGATCTATTATAAATGCCATAGCCCAAACTGAAACTAATATTATCATAATATTAAATTATATGTCCTATTTATCAAGAGATTTCTCTCCCACACCTTTCTTAAAAACACAATTTGAAATATTTTATATCAATATTAAATAGAATTGCATATTTCATGTCATTATAAGTAGACTTGGCTATATTTCTTAAAATATTTGATGCTGCTTTATTATTTCTCATGGACCAAGAATGTCACCACATATGAAAGGTTATAAGCAATAGTATATTTGCCTTGAAAAGTCAAAATATATTTGCAAAAAATGTCTTTCTAATTTATTTTCTTTCTTATATCCAAGATATATACTTTTAATTTTAAAATAAAATGCAGTCTTTAGATTTTTAGAATATTTTTAAAAGGCCAACCTGCTACTGTTGTCAGTGATGTAACATAAAATTAAATGACTACTTTGATCGGGCTTAAATAATAAATAGATGTGCTTGTATGGGCCAACTTTGGAAAATAAACTAAAGTTATTAATTGTTAATATCTACTAGAGGCAAAAGAGAAGCAAAACTAATTTACTATTTAATTTTTTTTAAAAGTCATGAAAGCCAAATTTCCAAATCTGAAATATCTACAAAATACTTGTCTGTTTTGTTTTCTTTTCAGACCTAAGCAAGAACTGCTATTTCGTTTCTGCTAAATTACTTATTTCTCCAAATTGTGTTAGTATAAGACTCAGTCCGTGAATTTAGAGAGGACCACTTGGGATTTGCTATTTTTATTTGCATATAGAAAAATATTTGAAAATTAACTTGTTAAAATTTTTAATTGACCCACAACTTGAAACTTTTCCAAGAAATGTGATATATGAGAGACACTTTACAACAAGTACTAATTATTGGCATTTTCCTGCTTAGTTCTTGTAGCTCACTTTACCTCAACATGGACATGTGTAATAATTACCATCTGATATTAAAATACAAACTTATAATTTAAGCATTTATGTATACATTTTACTAAATTAAATATTTTAACAGAAACACATTTTGGTTACACCATCTAGAAAATAAATAAATCTTTATTGGCCTTAAGGTAAACCATGATCACTCTACAGATTAGAGCCCCGGCTTTGTGGCTTTGAATCTAACCTTGAAAATCCTTTGCATAAAATTTTATAAACTTAGTCATTGGGAATGTTTTTGTTTACATAATTATCCTATTAAAGATATCTCTACATCTCACTATATCCTTTTATGACATCAATAGGACAGAAACATAGAACTCCTCCTTATAGTTCTCTCAGGTATAACTACAAATTGTTCCTTTCATATTTTTAAATATAAAAAGTGCTAATGAATCACTTTTAATTAATTGTTTAGAATATCTTCCTCTAAACTAATCATTTTGATGGATGTATTTATTATTCTTGTAACTAAAAACATGCAAACTACAAACCTGGTGCCAAGAACGAATTCCCCAATTTGGCAGATATAAGCTAT
Organism: Rhinolophus sinicus; assembly: GCF_057876585.1. Classification (NCBI taxonomy): domain Eukaryota; kingdom Metazoa; phylum Chordata; class Mammalia; order Chiroptera; family Rhinolophidae; genus Rhinolophus; species Rhinolophus sinicus. Next base: position 173,321,757 of record NC_142516.1, on the reverse strand, counting down.
TGAATATGTGCTCATATACTACAAATTAACAATTAAGGAAAAGTTTCAACTCTCTATTCAGAGCTCAGTAGATCTGTCTGGAAACTCTTCATAGATATTTGATGTTCTAATATTTATTGGTATATGATATTTTCAAGATTAATGATCTTTTTGTATATAGAAAAAGGTTAAAAAAAAGCACACTTTTTTTTAATAGCATTAACACTCTGAAGGCCATACAGCTGTCAATTCAGCTTATAGTCATCTTTATATCATTAAGAATATCATATAATACTGACTATTGGAGATTACACTTTGAAAATTGTCACAATGATAGCAACATTTTGTGTTTATATTTACACTTTATATTATTTCATCAATTACCTAACTGGGTTCTTATGAAATTAACAATGCAACAAAAACAAAACAAAATAACCTATTTGTGTAATCAAGGCAATATATCTGTGTTGTAAATAATCTGGCCACAACCAAAGACAAATATGGCTTTTTGAGGTCAATTTCTGGGAGGTAATCCATGTCATACCTCACAGGTGCCTCTTTGTTTATTGCAGGGGATGTTCACACCAATCTTATGGTGAGGCTGACCATACCCAACAGTCTTAGGGAGTAGGCTGGCCGTGCTAGGAAGACCAATCATGTGACGTAGGGTGGGGGCTTCGGGTCATGTGGTATCAGTCAACCTGGTGACTGAGTTCAATCATCAGCAATCAATCATCAATTATTGGAGTGTCATTACATCAATTTTTATGTAATGACATTCCAATAAATACTGTGTACATCAGGACTCTCAGAGAGCTTTCCTGATTGGCAATACTATGCATATTGTCACACACCAATGTCAGGAACATAAAACATCCTTAGGATATGGATGGTTTTGCATTTGGAACCCTCCTGGACTAAGTCCTGTGAGTCCCTCTCTCTTTGGCTGATTTTAGTATGTATGCTTTTCCTATAAAAAATTCTAACTATGAGTATCGTAGCTGTCACTAAGTTCTGTAAATCCTCCAGTTAATGACTGTACCTGAGAGTGGTTTTGTAACCCCCTACCCCCAAATTTTCAAGTGGTATCAGAAATGAAGGCAGCCTTGGGGTTTGGCCCTCAGACTCTGCAATTGGTCAGTTTCTCAATCTTTTAGCATACTAGCAATCTATACTAAACTACATCAATGTTAATTGATAGCTACCTCGGCTCTGTTGCAAGTTTTTGGAAAATATTTAAAGTATGTATCTGGCAAAATAGCAGCAGCTCTAAGCATTGAGTGCTAACCCTATGTTAGGTATCACAAATGTATTAAATGCTTGGTTCATCATATCTGTGAAATGCATATTGTTACTATCATACCCAAAGGAGAGAAATAAGAACCTTGTCTAAGTTTCTACTCTTAATGTGTGTAAAGGCAGAATTCAAAACCAGCTCCATTTCAAATCCAGCACTCAGAACAACTATCAAATGCAGCCTCTCCTTTTTAAAACAGCTCCCAAACCTATTTTGAGGTTGAGTTGATTAAGACTAAAATATCTTAAGGCTCAAACAGTATGTAATTTTGATTAACATGATTAGCTACAATATAAGGAATAGCTTGTTTAGTCACATGGATATAGCTCTGGACACTTTCCATGAACCCAAAATATCATATATTTGTTCATTGCAAAATTATATCTACAACAGATTGTGCTATTGACTTCTCAAAGTTTCAAAAGAGTATCAGCTAATTAGGGCAGCTGTGAAATCTCAGGCAGATTCTCCTACCTTCATTTGACACAACATGCTGCCAAGATGCTCCAAAATATAATGTAAAATTTAACTATCAAACACTTGCAAAATCTTGTGTAACTAAAGCTCATTCTATTAAGATAGGGTAGGTTTCAAACTCTAAAAATAGGGAGAGGTTTGTAAGATTTCAGAAAATGTCTCATAAAGATTGAATATATTTTGTGCACAAACACAAAGCTATACTGTATCACACACATTTACATACAGTTACAAATGTATATAACTGTATATATAGAGAGAAATGTGTGGGGCTCAGACAAATGAAACTAATAGAGTCACAAATATAGTACAGTTACATATAGGAAGTATATAGGCATGAAGGAAGCTATGGTTGGTAGAAAAAGCATTAAATTGAGAGTCAGAATTTCATGAATTTGAATCTGAGGTTTGTCACTGGGAGATTTTACTCTTATTTTCTTATGCAGTAATTTGAAGATTAAATGAGGTGTAACACATTTGAAAATATTAGAACATATATTGAAACATATTCAATAAAAGTTAGTTAAGTATATTGTTTTATTCGTATAGCTTACATTATCTATTATTAAATATAACATACTACTCTAGATAATATATTTAAAATACTTATTTTCTTACAGCCAAACTTTTGGTGTTGATAATGGGGTGAAATCTATCCCCTGAATACTAGCTACTGAAGTCCTAGTACCCAGCACTTCAGAATGTGACTTTAATTGGGAATTGGGCCTTTAAAGAGGTAATTAAGTTAAAATGATGCTGTTAGGACAGGCCCTAATCCAGTTTGATTGGTGTCCTTATAAGAAGAGGAAATTTGGACACAGAGAGATGAAGCTATGACCCACAGAGAACAGACCAGGTGAGAACACAGCAGAAGCCACCTTCTGCAAGACAAGGAAGAGAGGCCTCAGAAGAAACCAAACCAGCTGACACCTTGACCTTAACTCCTAACCTCCAGAACTGTGAGAAAATAAATTTCTGTTGTTTAATCCACACAGTCTTATTTTGTATTTTGCTATGGCGGTATTTTCTTATGGCAGCCCTGAAAAATGAATATAGTCTTTTAATAAAAACAAACAAACAAACAAAAAACACTTTTCATGGTTAAATCTAATTGGCAGTACAAATGCTTTTTCAGGCATTGAAAACTGATCCTTCATGAAATATGTTTCAGTCCACCCAAGTGTGAATTGCATAATAAGAATTGGTAGATCTACTCTCTTTACCCTGAAGATGCTTAGGAGAGTCTCCCTTCAATGCATGCCCCTGGATTTCCCATTTCTGAAACATACACTTCCTTTACATCTACCTGAACCCAATCTGGCATGCAGAAAAAAGCTTTCTCCATAAAGACATAACTAACAACTCAATTCCCCAGACATTTCTCCCCCAAATTGACCCTTAACTAGTACTACCTTCTTTATCTGATAACTATTTAGGATCATTTGTCTAACTTATAAAGCAATATTAAATGCAATTTCTATCTTTGTCATCTCACACAAGACTCTGCATATTGCCTTGAATAAAATAAGCACAAAAAATATGTTGAATTAGTGAATAACAATTATAAAAAGATTAACAAGTGAAGAGATATAAAATATTTTTACTTTACATCCATTCATCAAATAACAGCTGACAGAGATTTCACTAACAGATTAATTCTCAATCCTTGTCTCCTTATTTCTATTCGACAAATAAAAACATACAACTAATTGCATTTTGGTTTCCTACATTGACATTAACGCAGAGATTCAAGATGGATAAATTTATCCTGGACAGCTGTCCAGTCCTTACCCAGAGATCAGTAGTTCTTGAACCTTTCTTTGTCAGGTATGTCTTTCAGAACGTGACAAAAAGCTGTAGGGTTTCTGCCCCCAAACTGAGACACACACATACCTTTGCAATCAATGTCAGAAGTTCACAGACTCCCAAAACCCATGTCTATGAAAACCATTTTAAACATTTGTACCTTGAAGAGGTTAATAGGCTATTATCATGGTGATCACTACTTGTATGTAAGAAAGGGATACGTGAGAATTGTCAAGGTTTCATTTGAGGAAAATACACTAACTGCCTGACGAGGACATATGTATGCCTGCATCAGGCATATCCAATCATCACGATGGTGCAGAAATAACTTGAAAGAGAATCCAGAAATGTGCAAAAGACAGAACAGGACTTTTCTTAGGATTAAATAATTCAATACATACTATTTATCACTTTACACTTTATTGCTTTAACCGGATAGTTATTTCATTGTGCTTTTATTGAGGTTATTTGTTTGTTTGTTTTCCAAATCTTCTGTAAGGAAATACAAAATCTGAGTGAGGTTATTCAATACAACATAAACATGTATAAGACATAATGCCTGCCTTGATGTGGCTTAAAGTCTACTTGGAAAATAAACATGTCCACAAACAAACAAGTAGAAAAAGGGAAAGATAACGTGTAGGGCTAAGTGCACAAATAGCCTGCCCAAAAGTCTCAAACAACATTATTGGTCTTACTTCTGTTCATTTGAAATCTTCTCTCAGGACCATGACTGGAAGCATAGAGCCCTACAAATCTGGGTAATGGAATTCTGACACTTGTGCCTGAAATTCCTAAACTGTAAACCATTTTATCAACAATCATTAATTTCTGGGATGCATATTAGCCATTTTCCAAATATTGAATTCGTATTTCCCAGACAATAAATGTTCTATGGTTCTATGAAAACTAAATCGGCCTGATCCAATAAAAATTCTTATTCTATTTATGAAATAGTTGAGCAATTTATATACTTGGATCAAATGACCAAAACTGTAATTATGAACCCTAAATCATGACTCTGAAGGGTTAGTCACTAATATCAATGAATCACTTTGTTTTGAGAAGCCTGAAACTAAATTAAGGCATACAACCAGTCTCTTATACTAAATATTATGAATGTGTCAGCCTTCCAAAATCCATCCCAACTAATACCTGTTAACAGAAAAAAAATACATTCCCCAAACTTGCTTAATTATACATAAAGTCAAGTGGGTCATAATATTACTTTGTATAGTAAACAAAAGCTATGCAATAAACAAATCTTTATTATATTGACCTCCCATACGACTTATTATACCCAACCCAAATACTAGAAAGAAATCCAGGTATCATGTTCTGTTCAATAAGTTATTCTTCCCAGGTAAATATGGACAGAGTTTTAGATTGAAAGGAAATATAGTTTCCAGTCCTAGTTGGACCACTGGCATATTGACTTTCATAAATCTGATACCTTAAATTTATATTAGTTCCAGCATTTACCAGCTACTTCCTCACTTCCAGGAATAAAATGAGATTGCCTGTAAGTATCTTAGAAAACTTTTTGGTTTCTTTTCACTTTCGATTTCATTTTATTTTATTTTTACATTCAGATGTATACAATGAGCATATACTCCAATGTCAGACTATCTGGATTCAAATCCATGTTGCATGACTGATTAGCTATACAACCTTAAGTGATCTACTTTTTCTTTTTATGCCTCAGTTTCCTCATCTAGGAAATGGGAATAATAATAGTGCCTAACTAATAAGGATGTTGTGAAGATCAAGAGGGAAACACATCTTCAGCAATCAGAACAATGCCTCATATTTCATGAGGATTAAATAATAAGTGCTGCTGCTGATGATGTCTTATTCATTTAAAAACTGATTTTTTTCCTAAGTATTATACTTGAAGAGATTAGTAAGAGACAGAAAAATCCCCTCTTCTCAAACCCCTAATACTCAATTTCCTTCTTGAGTTAAACACACTGTTTGTAAGACAAGCAAAATGACTCTCAAAATGTGACCAAACTAACGGGCTTTATTCAACAAATAGTAAATTGCTCCTGAGCTGAAGGTTTCTTAATTTGACTTGAGAGATCAACCAGGCAAGAGCAAGCTGGTTCCAACACCTCCACAATGCTAATGATTTTCTCATGTTGAATTAATAGGATTGAAATGCTTGTGATTTCAGCAGCTGTTGGGAACACTGGGAGAGCTTCCACCAATGTACTGACAGCCCCGCACCCCTCACATTGCTGTGTTTAGACAAAACAGGAACACTAACAGTCTGCCTAGAGTACGCTAATCTTAAATTAATAGTAATTATTTCCACTGAAGGCAGATATTGAACATCTCCATGCCATGGAGAATTTGAATATTTATTCATGCGTACATGAATGGGTAATTTGTTGTGAACATAAAGTGAAATTTATGTTTTGATGCAGGTGAGTGGCTAGTGCTTAGCTGTTTGATTAATTATCACAGCAAGAAATGATTAAGATTTGCCAACGTGGAGAACGTTTTTACTTTCCTCAAATACATTATTACCCCCTTAGATCTTTTCACTGGCTTCCAATTGCCTCTTGTTTAAAATTTAAATATTTCGAGCATCTGTATTGAGTTTTCCTCCTCTCAAAAATACTGCTTCTACGGACTCATTTCTGTTCATTTCCCCTAACACATTGATATATTCATTAAATTAAGTTTTTCTTGGATCATTCTCTCTCCATTCACTTGGACTTATCTGTGTGTTGTCATATACCTTTCATTTTAACTTCATATTGCAAACATATAATGGGAATGTTTCCTTGTAATGTACTTTGCTTGCAATACCTAAAAATATTGTAATGTTAATACAAGGAATAAAAATAATTTGTGGGTATGCACATGTGCCTTAACTAACTTTATTTTTTGGGAAAATTAATAAAAATACATAATAATAAACAGAATAAAGAGAAAGGAACTATGAAGCAGAAATCAAAATTAGATTTAATGCCATTACTAGTAAAATATTTCTAAAACAAGTAAGTGCATAAATTCAGTTGAAATCCCTAATAAAACTGAAAAAAAAAACACAAAAACAAAAACAAAAAAAACAAGTATGTAAAATTTAATCTATATAAAAGAGATATAGAAATCTTTTAGCTAAAAAAGTTAACATGTCCTTTATTCCTCTCTTAACAGGGAATTTGGCATCAAACTTCTTTAAAAATAAATAATATTTTCACCGCAGAAAGGCAAATTTAAATCACATGTACATAACCAAAACCAGATTATATATTCTCAGTCAGTTGGTAAAAATTATATATATATGAAAAATAAAGAAAATCAGTGTTTTGGAGAACCAATATTGGAAATAATAAGTATAATAATGTTTGGCACTTTTGTAAAATAAGTGTTCCAGATTGGTAAATGTGGTTGTCCCTCCTCTCCAATTTTTAGAATTTGTTAGATTTTTTTGCTTATTTTTCCCCTAAGTATCAAAGTGTAAAGATGATTTTATGTGAATTTTATGCAGAAGGATGCATTTATAATGAAATCTGAATGCTTAAATCTGTTAAATAAATACATGCCATGACCCTAACTCTTTTAATTAGTGTATTTTAATTGTGACCAGTATGAATATTTTGTTTAAACTCCTGACCAGAGAGGTGATCCAAAAGTCTTGATACGCATATGAGAGAATTTGTTAAATTGGAAATACAGCATTTGGCCATAAATGGAGAATTTAATCATTATGAGGCTTTTTTCTACAATGTGTGTATACATACACACACACACACACACACACACACGCACACACACACACCATACACTGATTACGGCAAACTACTGGTTGAGCAATGTTACCAAAGTATCCACTTGTATACATTTTTAATGCATCCCCAATAGATAGATAGATAGATAGATAGATAGATAGATAGATAGATAGATGATAGATAGATAGATAGATAAATATAGGTATATGGATATAGATTTCTTCCCAAACATACATTTTTCCAGGCATTTAACTAATTAACACAGACACATACACGTACATACAAACACACACACACACACACACACACATATACACTGAAGCACATGCATGTATATGCAATTTTTATATTGTAATGAAAGCCTTAAGATCTGTGCTTCATACAAACATGAAGATAATCACTAACTATGGCATCTAACCTCTAAAACTGCACTGTCAGACCTTGTTCATTATGCAGTAATTATAAAGAGACCATTAGCATCAATGCTGTGAACTTTCCAGTGTAGTTCAGGATATAGTCTGGCATAACCAATTAAAACAAAAACATTTAAGGAGGTAAGGAAACCATTAAAGCCAATTCATTAGATCTTCATATTTTGGGTTCAGTGGTACTGAACACGTACATTCAAGCAGAAAAACTTGAATTGCTGATATATCCCAAAGCATATTATAAATGTGTGAAGTAAGATAGCTTTAAAGTGCTGATTATACATTGACAAGGCTATCATAATGATTTAAACAGCTGTTAGGAATTACGAAGACCTAACCAATAGCAATGGATGGATATAAAATGGATTCTTCTAGAATTATGTTTCGTTATTTTGTGGAAAACTTTAATGAGATCAATTTTATTTTATGTATGTCTTGGCTGGTTTATACAGTTGTGAAAAATCAAATTCATTTATGAAATGGATGAATGAGCAGTAGTTAAACCATAGTAAATCACAGAGGGAGGTTCAGGATTTTCTCCCATTCTGAAACTCTCCAGACTGTTCAAGTATCACTAAGATAATTCTCAAGAAGTGGCCATGTACTTTCAACTGCTGGTGTGCATTTTCTGTGATCCTGACTTTAATTTATTCTTCATGGCTTTACTTTAAAATTTTTGCACTCTGTCTCTACTTAATCACATAGGGGTGTAGTGTGTCAGCAAAGTGACTTTGTGTGTGGCTCACTCTAGGTTGGTCACTGTGGCTCAGTGTGGGGACAGAGCCCCAAAGAGCAGTTTCCAGGCTCTTGGCCTCACATAGAAAGGTGCTGGCTCAGGTAGTAAATGGCCATCAACTGTGATTGGATGGCCATCAACTGTGGCTAGTTGGCCATCAGCTGTAACCAGGGAGCCATTGGCCACTAATATTACTGCTGTGGCTACGCTAGCAGAAAATGGGGGCTAGCAAGAAGATGGTGGCTGAGCCTGCAAGCAACACAGTGAGGCTCGAGAATTGTGTGGCTCCTGTTTCCTGTTTCTCCACCCCAGCTGCCAGCGAGAGTATAGTGGTATGACTCCCCTACCCATGGCTCTGAGGGTGTTCCTTTTTGGCCTCACCATGTCCTATGTTCTTGTGTGGGGAGCAGGAGCAGAGACCCCACAGCCCGCCCCAGAGTGACACTCACGAAATGAAAACAATAGTAAAAATTGTACAATTATTTGTGAGATGCTGGATCCCCATGTATAGTCATCATTCTCAAAACACAATATTGCTAAAGGATGCAAACCTTGCAAACACAGATATGCATGACTCATCTATATAATTGACCCTTGAGCAGCACAAAGAATTTCATTTTCTTAAACCTCATTACCCACCAATAATGTGATGTGGGTGTAGGGAGCATTCCATCAACATCTGCAATATATAACATTGGGTGTGCCTGTTTTAAATTCTGCCAGTATTTTTGACAATCAACAGCTCTGATGATAAAATGATCAAATCCATCTGCATCCTCCTGCACCCACCCCAGGAGCAGTAACAACAGATACGATGTTGTTCTATATACATCTACAATCCTTTATGAAGTATTTACCATGTGCCAGACAATGGTCTCTTTTTACCCTTAGAAAAAACCTATGACACAGGCATTACAACTTGATTTTGTATATGAGAAAACCATCATTTAGAGGCCAAGAGCATGATCATTTTAAGAAGGACAGGTACCACTGGAATTCAGTTTAATTCCAAAAGTAGTCGTCTTAACCACAGTAGAACATTGTCTTTCACATTTCTATTAGTAGCCCAGCACCAAAATTTAGATAGTGATTCTAATGTATTTTAAAGTTAAATCATGCAATGTCTAAAATCAAGATAAAAGTGTTATAGAAGTTGGACACCTATGCTTTACCAACTATATACCTCTAGGTTCCAACACAACATTCTCTCTGCTTCAGAATTAGAATGAACTAGGAGACAAATCTACTTCAAAATCATAGAGACCTAACACTGACTTGTCAATTCCATGCTAATTCTAGATTCTACAACAAAAATGCCTTGCAAGAAGTAAGAAGCAAGAATAAGCAAAGAGAAAATAGTGCAAGTAAAATAAATGTTCTCTGTCAACCTCTCTCTCTCTCTCTCTCTCTCTCTCTCTCTCTGTCTCTCTCTCTCTCTCACACACACACACACACACACACACACGCATACACACACATGCACAAAACAGAGGTAATACATTGAATGACTTTTTTAAAAAGTGGATATCATCTATTCATAGATAAAGAGGAAGAACATCATTAAACAAGAAGTTTAGACATTCTTTATTAGAAGAAATTCCCACATTTCCAAATCAATAAGAATAAAACCCAAAATATTAGATATGTGAAACAAAATACACTCAGGAGACATATGTAAAATAAAAGGATAATTTTACAAAAGGTAAAGGTATTGCCATGAGTAACAACAATCAGTTAAATAAGTGGCAATGTTGATTATTGTTTTGCTTTAAAATGAATACTCTTGTAGCAGTATGCAGACTGGACCAGAAAGAGAGAACAAAAGAACCTTGGAACTACTACAATGGTCCAGATGAGAGATCATGTTGTTCTCCATAAGGAAGGTGGCAGCAGGTATGGTGAAAAGAGGATTTGCAAGGTATTTAAGAAGTAAATGCACAGGCTTGATGACTGATAGAATGTGGAAGTTGAACAAGAAGGAGAAATGAGAGTTGCCTCTAAGACTAATTTGGTAAATGTCGCAGGTCAGATTAATCAGGACTGGCTACATAATTTATGAAGCCCAATGCAAATTGTGGGATCCCTTGTTTAAAAGCCTTAAGAATTTCAATATGGCAACAGGAGAGCATTAAAACAAGGATGGGGTCCTGCTATGCTTAAGACTGTGTGCGACTGTGTAACGGGTGGTGTGGGCCACATGTCCAGCAAGGCAGTCCTGAAATAATGCACCAATTTACTGAAACATAAAATGGGAAAATAAGAGAAAAGAAGTTGCAAGTATTAGTCGATCAATGTTTTAAATAAATTCCATATTAAGAAACAGGATAAAAAAAAAGTGAATCTTTTCCATGTCCTCGTCTTTTCTTCCCATTTGGACTTCTTCCACTGGTGGCTTTTCTGTCTTTCCTAACAAACCCTGCCTCTTACCCTAGAGTGGGATAGATATCCTCCCAGCTCTGTGGGAGACAGGAAGAGCCCCATCACTTCATTGAGGTCCCTGGATCTGTTCCTAATGCCTTCACAACAGAAAATGTGTGTGTGTGCATGTGTGTGTCTGTGTGTGTGTGTGTCCGTGTATTGTGTATGTGTGTGAGTGTGTGTGTGTGTGTGTGTGTGTGGCATGTGTAGGGGAGGGTGAGAGGATGTCACAGTCCTGTCTTCTTCAGTACTGCATTCCCCAATATTTTCTTGGTTCTGGTGTGGCTGAGGTTTTACCCTCCCACCACTGCCCAAAGCATGGTATTACCTGTAGGTGAGGAACTGACTCCTAGCCTCTGGACTCAGGGAAAAGCCATCATCACCACTTTGGTCTACTCTGTGTCCTATCATTGGGTTGGCATCTGCCTATCAGCATTTAAACAGGAGGGATGGAGAAATTTCTAAGCCTTGCAAATAAGTGACATTTCCCAGCCAGACGATGAGACACAACACCATGTATTTCTTTCTCAGCCCAATGTGAGAATCAAAGCACATTCATTTTTCAACCAAGGATATCTCCATTGCTCTCTCAGAGAAAGACAGCTTTGTAAATTAAATACCTTGGGGTGACATTGGTTGACAGCATATACTTTTCAGGTGTTCAACTTTATAATATATCTGTATACTCTACTGTGTGTTCACCACCATGAAAGTCTAGTCTCTTTTCATGACCTTGCATTTGACCCCCTTCAACCTCTTTGTAGACACAGGATGCCCTTAATTGTTTATATGGAGCAGAGAAGATGCTGATGTAGAATCTGCACTGCTGGGATTAAACTGGGAACTTCCTGACATAGAGCTATGCCTCCCCAAAGGGGGATTAGGGAAACAGAGAAGGTCTATCGCCTGTCACTGCTAATGGAAGGAAGCCACGGAGGGGTAAGAAGACATCTCTTCATTGTGTAAAAGAGACCTAAACTATCACGTGCAATTTCTGCTTCTCTCTGTGCCTTATCATCGAAGCTGCCTTTTTGTGTATGTGTGACAATAAAAAGCCACACCCCATTCCTAAAAAGAGCCGTCCTTTGTAAAAAAAAAATAAAACCAAAAAACAGAAAAGATAAATCATAAAAGCATAACTAAGAATGCCAAAGGAAACTTCAACTACTATAATAAAATATGACAAATATAATCAGCTTAAATTAACCCAGTAGAACAAAAATGTATCGTGTGTTGCATTTTTTAAATCTAAATACATTTTGCTTAAAATAAACATAAGGAGGCTTAGAGATAAAATTTCAGGATAAAAATGAAATGAGTATAGCTAGAGCCATAAAATATTGTAAAAATGGAAGTAGGAATAGATATATTAATATCAAACTAATATTTAAGCCTTTTGAGGCCAGATCGTATGTCTGACTTGTAAGTATAATGTATATGATCCATTTAAGACTGAGTGAGTGCATATTCATGAAGACAGATTCCTAAGACATGAAATATAAAAACACAAGGCACACGAATTATATATGAAACATCAATTTATAACAAACAGTTAACAATAAACCCAGACATCCTAATTTTTTCAGTTTATATTTTTACTAACTTCTCCCCTCTGCCTTTTAACAATCCATCCCCTCTTTAGGGACTGCAGTTTTTCTTTTTTTCTTTTGCATCTATATTTCATAATAACATAGATATCTTGCAAGTTCTAAAGAAGAGCAAATAGACTGGCAATTCATGAAATGTATTTTATTTCATTTTATAGATATATGAAAAGGAATACATTTTGCCCCATGGCACAATTCTTTTATCTCTTATTCCTGTTTGGATCTCCCAATGACTTCAAAGAGAAATTTTCTCTGGGAGAATTGAGAGAGGTTTGTAATGTATAAATCTAAGTTTTAAATTGCAAGACATAAAATAACAATGATTCATTTTTTTTTTTAACTAATGGAAAGAGCCAACAGAAAAAAAGAAGTTAAAAAACCCTCTCACTATTAAAATCTCTTTGCCTTACTAGAAAAGACAAAATGCCTCTAATTTCACACACCAGTAATGTATAATTTGTACAATTCTGTGTTGTGTTAACAATTCTGTCTCAGTAGAGTGATGTGGCGATCTCCCCAAAAGCAAGCAAATGAAATGTTATTCATTCGAAAGCAGCACTGTTTTGTTTTTATTTTTTTCAGTGCAATTATCGACATGTTTTCTACACTGTCTGACATAATAAATACCAGCCTCGTGTGCCTATTTAACAGTTGAAATGTGGCGGGTACAACTGAGGAACTAAACTTTCAATTTTATTTAATTTTATTTTAAAATTTAAATTTAAAAAGCCATATGTATGTATTGGTTTCAACATTGAACATCACAGTTCCAATTTTACTCTTAAAATTGATGATCTGCTAGGCAAGTGTGCAGTGAAACATGAAACCATTCTTAAGGTTATGGGTTAGTGCTGGTGTGACAATCAACAGGTAAAGAAATAAACAAAGACGTTTCAAATGAGAACTGATAAGAGGAAAACCAAGATAGAGATTCATATCTGTATTTCCAAAAATGTTTTAGTAGGTTCCCAACACAATTTTTGTTAAAGGAGTTTTTCACTTAACATAAAAATTAATATGGAGGTGTCTTTTAACTAAGAAAACTGGTTCAGAGGACCCTGACTGGAGAGATAAGTTGAACAGAGGAGGCTGTCTACTCTTATTTCAGATCTACATATAAAAAATTTCAATGCATTGATAGAATGCTCAACACGGCTTAATCATTCTAGATACATAATACTGTATGCCTGCATTAAGCAATATGGCAGAAAGGCACAGCATATGCAATGATTTGTTTAAACATAAGTCATCCAGGCAATTAAAACTCCAAAACACATATGGGTACAAATTAATATTGTGAACAAAAACTTTCCTGCAATAATGTTAATGTTGAATCTTCATGTTTTTCTGTTTGAGAAATTCATTGATTATCAGCAAGTGAAATTAATTATTTTTTTTCTTCTAGTTTCTGGTAACATATTGTTGTCATCCATTGCTTCCTGAAGCTATTATTCTTAGTTAAATTGCTTCTTAACTTTTTCGTCATTCTCTTTGTTGGAAGTGTGTGTGAGAGAGAGAGAGAGAGAGAGAGAGAGAGAGAGAGAGAGAGAGAGAGAGAGAAACACGGGTGCTGGAGTGGGGGGGCGGTAAACTCACTTCGGAAGCAAATCTGGTAGTCCACATCTTTCAAGACGTATTTTATGAAGAAATTTATAGAAATACCTCATGCTGTATTTAATCTACACGGGCTTTAGAAATTGCAATTCCTTGACAATTCCATAAAGAAGCATAATTGTCCATTGCCTATTTTTATAATTTGTAATAAACACATTAACTACATGAAACTGATATAAGTGGAAACTCACATGAAGCATTTATATTAGAAGCTAAAGTGAAAAATTTAATTCTATTTAGATCAGTAATCCCTAAAATAGTAATGTTAAAATTTTTAAATTACTTTAACCCATAGAACCAAAGATCTGCTGATCCCAGAGTAGACACATAAAATTAATACTAGTTATGATTATGGGAGTCAAATAAAACCATTTCAATTTTGCAGTATCCTGATAAGGCAGATATTATCCCCTTTCTACAGAGAAGGAAACTGGTACCCATGAACGTTAACTAAATTGCCTCTATCACAGTTAGCAGACTCTAGGTACTTTTGAGAATTAAGACTGTATTTTTCTTTTCAGAACCTATAGCACATAGTTAGCAGAGTGACTGACATATAATAGGTGCACAATGTATGTCTGTTCAATTGAAGTAAAGTACTGAAACTGGAAATAAAAGTGAACTTTTTGGCATTAGAATTCATCATCTTTCCACTGCATTGTGTAACACTGTGTTGAATAAACGGATGTGCTGTTTTATAACAAAATGTAAGTGTCCACTACATTACAGACACTTCTTGCTTAATCTTTAATGAGGAAAAGCAATTTTGGTTTACTGAAATGCATATGAACTATACTCCAAAGAAAAACAACCCACAAAACTAACTGAAATTGGGGTCTAAAGTGTTGGGAGATGGAGGGAGAGAAGTCACATAAAATCTATCACTTGAGGGAGTAAGAAGAATATTCCCAGGATTTGGAAGTATTGTCCTGGAAAACAGGAATAAACAAAACAACAGAAAAGCACAAAGGAAAATTTTCAATAAATAAGAAATTGATACATCCAGAGAAACTCTCCAGGGCATATTTATGAATCCTAGACTTATGTGTACTTACGGCAACAGACTAGGAAGCCTCTGTACTTGAGTGGCTTTCTGCTCATGTTGAAATCCTTTGCATCCCTTAGAGCTCTGAACATGGTACCTTATTAATAACAAGTGCCCGGTAAATGTAATCATATCTTGATTAATACTATGGACTGGCAACAGGCCCAGAGTAAACAGCCAGTTACATTACTCAAGGGAGTGAAGATATGGCTGCTGTTTCAAATAGTCTAAAATTAGATTTAGATTTGCAAACTCATAATTAAATATCTATTGTGAGTAAAGCAGTGTAGTGCTTAAGAAAAAATTAGCTTGTATGTTCAGAATCAACACATTTAAAAAATTATGAGGACTATAAGTAAGATAAATATGAATGTTTACCAAAACTTCACATATCAGAAAAATAAAAAATTAAGGAATCTTGAATAAGATTAAGATAAATGGATATTTTGTAAGCCATGAATTAACTTATTAAATTGATAATTGTATAAGACTATAAAGTTTGGATATTTAAATAGTTCTAAGATTTCTGTTAGATGATACATCATTGTTCATTACTGAAGATAACAAAGAATCCACGCAAAAAGATCCATAACCTCTGGTGTCGATATCAATGAGGTCAACAAGGTCTTTTGTAGAATGATATAAAATGCAATTCCAGTCTGAATCTAAGGTTGCATATCATGGGAATGCCAATTCTAATTCCCGTATTTCCGAGTTTCATTTTTGAACTTTATGTTCTTATCCGAAAACTGTATCTGCGTCTGTGGCGAGGGAACTATGGTGGATATTGGTAATTGTATACCAAATTCTATTTTCTGCTTTTATAAAAATACAGTTATAGCTGGGGATTATTGCCTGTCTAGGGACCCTGTTTTCCAGCATTTCCTCTGGCGAGATATGTTCATATTGTTGATTTCTGAACCAACTCGCATGTTAAATCCCCAACGCTCATTCCCATTACCTTTTCTAGAGTAACATTGGAAAACACGTTGAAAGAAGTGCTATTACCTTGAGTCTTTCAATGATTTCATGGAACACAATCATTCATTGATCTGGAATAGCTAATTTGGACGATTGAAATCACGTTGTTTGTTTTACTTTATGCTTATGTTATTATATTCTACATGTCTGAATTAATTTTAGGTTTCTTGCTAAGGGTTTAGTTTAACTACTACAGTAATATAGTTTTAAGAGTTCAGGCCCAGGGTATTGAAAATTATCATCCTCAGGTTGTTTCATTTACTTTTTCATTCAATTTTTTTATGTCCTCATTGACAAAATGAAAATTCCTAGAATGGGGAAGTTATAAAAATAGACTAGAGTTTATCTTTTAGGTAAATCTACTTAGGATTAGAATTCAAGCATGATATATAATACACAGAGTCAAATTTATATAACACATGTGGAAAATATTAACTTCCTCTCCCACCTCTTGCCAAAAAAGGAAAATGTCTGACTATTGTGGAAATAATATTTCCAACAGCAATTAATGAACATCTTCATATGCACAGCCGGTGTCAAGTATCTCAATAGAAATTAAACCAAACGGTTTTTGTGCAGATGAACAAGTAAAGAAGTACAGAAAAAATGGGATTTTACCAAAACTAACACATGAATAATAGAGAAAGATATTCCAATTTTCTGTTATTAAGAACCTGAAGTAGCTCAATGACTTAGCCTGAATTCCTTAATGTATTCTTAAATGGATTAGAAATTTAAAACGTCAATAATTATCTTTTAAATACATTCAACATTATTATACATACCGGCATAGTACTAAAGATAAGGAATCGCAAAGTAAACAAATTGTTTCTAAAGTGTATCTTAAAATTTATGTCTTTGATATTATTAAAACAATTATAGCAAGTCATTGGGTCAGTCCATATTATATGAATATCCAAGTTCATTAACATAGAATTCTTGGGAACTGAAAAATAAATTCATTAGTTATCTGATATGAATCAATTCCCATTTAAATTCAGAGTTCAATATTTAAAGTAAGTGTATGGTAAATCATTTTTATAATCATATAACTGCTTAACTTTATGTATATATTTTATGTGTGTATATATATATGAATTTTATAAAATACAACATATGTATTTTTTATAATCTATATACAGGAGTAAATGAAGGCATAATAAATACATATAAAAGTAGGAAAGAAAAACAGAATTCAGACAAGGCAACATGAAAACAAGAAAAAACTATATTTGACTAAGTTGAAATTGTACTGAAGGATAAAAC
Source organism: Rhinolophus sinicus (assembly GCF_057876585.1). Taxonomy (NCBI): domain Eukaryota; kingdom Metazoa; phylum Chordata; class Mammalia; order Chiroptera; family Rhinolophidae; genus Rhinolophus; species Rhinolophus sinicus. The sequence continues at coordinate 173,304,360 of NC_142516.1, read as the reverse complement.
CAGAGCTAAACAAAAGGCTGGATTTAGTGGCCAGTATGTGAAATATGAAAGTATGAAGGAGATGAAAATGGTGTTGGATTAAGATAAAGACAATTCCATTAAAGCCAATACAATTTCATTTCCAGATTTAAAATATAGTTGATATGCCAAATATTTTATATCTCTTAATGTATTATATCTCTTAATAGGGTAGGATCTTCTACCCTATTTTTCTAGAGATGCCCAAAGAGAATTCCAAAACAGAGAAAGAACTTATGCTGTCATACTAAACAGACAGGGGTGAGAGGACATACTTATTAAAAGTGTGGAGTTTAGTAAAAGAAGTGAAGATATTGTTAAGGCTGACTACAAACATCCCCTGTGAGAGACAGTCATGAGACTCATATTTCCAAGGAATCCTGGACCGAGGTTTTCTGGTCTAGATCTTAAGTTTGTTTACAGGTATGTCTGAGGAATTTAATCTCTTCAATAGTAAAACTAGGCAATTGTACATAGGGTCTTCCATATTACATTTCTAAAGAGGTGGAATATGGACAAGGTCTACATAGTGAAAATAAAAACACACTAATCAATCACACACACACACACAAATATGCATGAGTGCATCAAAAAACAAACAAAAGCCCTTTAATCTGATTCTGTCTTTTTTTAGAGAAAATTTTATTTGAATTAAACAAAGTCAAGGTCAAATAAAGGATATGACCCAGGCAACACAGTCCTGTCTGTGACTCAGACAGGAATTAACTTACTTTAATTCCTTTGGGTCTTAGCCATTAACATTTGCATGCAAAACTTTCTATACAGATTATATGAGATGTTCCAATTCTAGACCTTAAAACAACCATAGATCATTAAGTTCCACCTCTATTAAGCTAAAGGTTAAATAGTTTGAAGAAAGTGACAGGAATTCTCTTAACCTAATATCATCTTATACTTTAGCTTAAAAATATCTGGTTTCCAAGATGAAACAGAGGGGAAAAAAAAAATGAAAGAAAGAAGCAACACAATTATTCTACATCCTCAAAAGCAGATCTATGGAAAGGAGTTCAAAGTCATGTGCAGGACAAGTTCAATAGCAAAGAAGCAAAGAAGGCTGTGATTCATCACTTCAGCTTTCCCAGCATAGCACAAATTCAGTGATTTCTGAACAAACAAAGACATGATTGAGGCCAAAACTGCTAATACAGCTTTGAATCATTGTCAGCAGTATGCACATTGATTAAGAAAATTCTGGTTTCTTGATGTTTTCTATTTATATACATAAATGTACATATATACATACATATATATATATATATATATATATATATATATATATATATATATATATATATAATTTGCTACTAAAACCCTGAAACAGTATAAAAAAATACAAGCTGAAACATAAAATATTTTCCTGGTAGCTATACAAACCATGCCAATTCATTGAGAATTGATACAGCGAAAAACAATTGTATTCAAAATAATTATCTTTTGATAATTTAAGAACAATTGGGATTTTTTTTCTATATGACTTCTCCATGTGCACCCCAAATTGATAAATATTTACTATATTCTTGTCCTTTTAATATTCTTCATATATAATATCTTATTCATGTCTGTTATTATTCTTGGAATGGGCTACAAAATGGAACTACCTCATCTTGAAGGCGCTTTATTGTGAACAGAGGCCCCTGGCATTAGCCAAATGATTGAGTTTTTCAATTTTATGTAATGTTTTTTCATAGGTATTCATAGCAGTTAGCTCTAAGTCAGTATTTCACAGCGTCTGGGTCAGAAAATGCAATTAATAATTGCAATGGGTGGTGAAATGATTTTTTACAAATAATAAAGCACCAAGATTGGGAATGATTTACTCTAAAAGAATGTTGGAGTAGGTTCACAGGTACTCCAGCACTGAGATCATTCTTAACTTTCACTGAGATATATTTTCTGAAGGGGAGAGAAATAGGTGGAGTCAGAGCTGTCTCACAGAAAGTCGTGTACAGATGTGAAAAATGGACCAAGCCGAGGGGTCTACACTAGAACTACAGAACAAAAGAAAGAATAGCATTCCTTGCATCAAAGCATTATCTTTGGTAGTTTCTCAACAACTTTGTTAATTTGTGAGCAAAATATATTTTTATTTCTTAAACTGTATTAAATAAGGTACTTGGTTCTATTCTTCATGAATGAAGAAAATATTATTATTACAAATTCTGGTCAATTATCCTCAAGAGGTGTTTAAATAACAATACACGCATAATTATAGAGCATTGGAGTCACAATATTGGCTATACTGGAGTAATGGAGAGACAATGAGATTTTTCAGTCAGAATACATAGATTCTAGCAATGAAACAGCACAAATCTCAATATTTGTATTTCAGTTCCTCTACGGGAAAGTTAACAAATATCTACTATGTAAAATATAAGTATTTACATACTTTTAAAACTTGTTTTCATTTAGAGATCTCAGGTATATTTAATCCTTTGAAGCCTCTATACCCTCATTTATAAAATGAAAATCAATATCAGCACTTATGCCTTAGGCTTGTTGAACAACAATAAAATCATGGCTGCAAATTATTTATAACAGTGCCTGGTACAGAATATTCTACCCACAAATATTAGGCAATGATGTTAGTTTTGTATTTTTAATGACAATGACAATTTATTTTCTGTTACTTTGAGACCAGTTGGCCAGAATCCTCAAGTGTAAAATCCAGAAAGAGCCCAGCCCCTGAGTAGCAACAATCAACTAAATCAACACCCTAATGATCAAACCCCATGTATTGGGATTGGTTAGTTCATTTACAATGTAAAGTAACCATGATTCTACTTTATTGACATGAATGCATGATAACTTTTCTGGTTGTGATGTGACATGAGACATAGTTTACTGTCAGAGAGAAAGGGAAGAAAGAAGAGGGGAGGGGAGGGGAGGGGAGGGGAGAGGGGAGAGGGGAGAGGGGAGAGGGGAGAGGGGAGAGGGGAGAGGGGAGAGGGGAGAGGGGAGAGGGGAGAGGGGAGAGGGGAGAGGGGAGAGGGGAGAGGGGAGAGGGGAGAGGGGAGAGGGGAGAGGGGAGAGGGGAGAGGGGAGAGGGGAGAGGGGAGAGGGGAGAGGGGAGGTACGAAAGGGTTTACAGGTGGCAGCAGCCTGAGGAAGGATATCAGAATTTGGGACAGGGCCAGATTCAGTAGTTATTATGGCAGCCATTGAGAGAATCAGTATTGAAAAGATATCCATCAGACCATGACTCTGCCAAGGTAGAGGAGGCTGCTGCTCAGGACAGAAAGCTGCCGAAGAGCTCTCTCTCAGACTTGACACAAAAATATAGGCTACACCCAATCATTTTTGAACATTAGACCATCATAAAGAAAAGCAACATACTCAAGATCTCAAAGTAGATATACCAAAACACAATTCTTATAAGCATTTTTAAATTGGAATGTGCAGACAATTCTAATGAAGAATAGCACAATAGCAGTCTACATGTATGAATCTGGAAAACACTTTATATTTCAGCGACAAGAAGAATAAGAAAAAAGATAGAAAAATAAGAATAAGGAGGAAAAGGAGGAGGAGTAAGAGAAGAAGGAGGAGGAGAGAAAGAGGAAAAAGGCAGAGTTAGCGGAAAGGAAAGAGGAAAGAAAAGAGGGAGGAGAAAGGAAGGAGGAGATGGAGAGGAATATTAAAAATAGTTTCTGTCAGACTTCACAGCATTAAATATTCTAACACTCTACTCATAATTCCATGCATTTGGGAAATTCAATCGTTGGGATTGGTTAATCATCAATGGTGCTGTAGAACCGAAGTTTACTGTGTAAAACAGCAAGCACAAATACAAATTGAGATCTTAGTTTCCTCAATAAATACATCTCAGAACTGACCTCTGCTGTCGTAGCGTGGTGTTAGAGTACCACATAGTGGTTTCATTCAATAAGCTTTTTGAACAACTAATTTAGTTATCACTTGAAGCTACAGTGGGGTTCTATATGCAAAAAGAAGGGAAATAGCACAGCATTCAATCAAGATAAACTATATAATCAACACCTATATAGTCAATGGTTTGAATTGAGTTGTTTCAAATTCCTTTACATAAACTGACTCCCCAGTCTGATTTAGAGTATAAAAATATAATTAAGTAGAAACCTATCTCAGGAAAAAGTGTGACAATCTGAAGTGGCTCTGGTTGACACAGCAGCCAAGGAAAAGGAGTCACACACTTCGGCAATGACTTGCACGCACTGTGCTAGGGAGATGTCCTCCCATAAGAACAAAGGGAATGTTTCATTGGGAATGTGTCGATGAATTGAATTTAAGGCAATATCTTTGACTAATTCCATTAAGCAGATCCCACTCCTGGAATTCTTGGATACTGACATTTTACTTTCCACTCAGTTTTCCATGTAAGAAAAAATAATGAATCAAGATCATCTAAGCTGTGCCTGATTCAATGTTTGTTTAGGCATTTCTCTTTTAAGCTCAACTAATGGAGACTCCAGTTCACATAGTTTTTTGTTAGTTTAAGCCAGCTGAAGACCAACACTGACACCTACCCTACTAGCAATATATCCACAGGTTCTTTGGAACCTTTACTAAAAATACATAGTAGGTATCTTTGAGAAAAAGAGTTGGTTATGTTGAGCAGCTTGACAGTAAAAAGCAAGAATATCTGTGACTTTTTTCTAATATTCATTAGAGGGTAAAACTCAGGATAAAGTGAATTCTATTGAACTGTGTTCAGTGTAACTTTTTCTTTTTTTTTTTAAGTACTAAAAGAATGCCTGTAGTATTAAATTTTGTCTATGGAACAATCCCACCACATAGATATTGAAAATGATTCTTAATTTTCTTCTCCCTTCTTTCCATATTTATTGAAAGTCTTATAAATATACCAGGTGATACAAAAAGAGCTGGAATTGCAGAGATTCCTAAAGCTGAGTCCTACAGTGTTTCTCCGAAAATAAGACCTAGCCGCACAATCGGCTCTAATGTGTCTTTTGGAGCAAAAATTAACATAAAACCTGGTCTAATATAATATAATGTACTATAATATACTGTAATATAACATAATACAATATAATACCAGGTCTTATATTAATTTTTGCTCCAAAAGACGCATTAAGATGATTGTCCGGCTAGGTATTATTTTCGGAGAAACATGGTGCATCTATTCAGTCTAGTTGAGTGGACCGACTTGAAAAGTAATAATAGCAACACAGTGCGGTAGTTACTATGAGGAAAAAAATGAATACATGGGTTGACACATAAACTCTTCCTTGGCAAAGACTAGGATTGAGAAAAGTTTAGAGTCAAAGTCTAAATTTGAAACCTAAGATTATGAAAGATGACATTCAAGAAAGATCTATTTTAGTGCCAATCTCATATCTATAGCTATTTTTTTCTCTTTTTTGTATATTTGTGACTTGAATTGTTTGTTGACATTCTGGAAAAATATGGCTCCCCATCAAATGTAAAAAAATTTCTCTGATGGCCATAGTAGATATAATCAAAGGCACAAAAATACAAATTGAACTAAATTTATATGTCATGTGGTTAGCCAGGTTTTCCAAACAAAGTTTAAATTTATACTTATTTATATAAGCTAAGCATACATAACAAAGTTTTTGAGGTAATTCAGTCTTCATGAAACCTAAATTCCTATATTCTCCTAATGTTAGTAAATTTAAAGATGAAGTGGTTTACTTTCCTTCTCTTCAGGGAAATGCACTCTCTGCCAATGAACAGGGGATGCAGGATGTGACAAATAAATTCTACTGGTAGAAAGTTGTATCAATTTTGGATCTAATGGAGAAAGATTTACTCACCCATAAGACAATATTTTTAACAGCTTAGAAAGTTGACTGAAAAGAATGAATCAATTATAGATTTTAATCTGTAATTTCAAAGAGTTTTCTTGATGAACTCTATAAAAAGAATGTAAGAGCATACCTGCTACCAGAAAGCAAATATAAAAGAAACCTCTTGCTGACAAAGCAACCTTTTATCCTTCATACTTTATCTGTGGCCTAGAGGAGATTTAACAGGCAAAATGTCACTGTACATTAAATGTTTTCCTTCCAAACTTGTTTTATTATATCTTAATTTAAAACATAAATTAATGTCCTTGAAGGTATAAAGTTAACAGGTAAATCAGAAAAATAAAACAAAATAATAAGAAAACACTATCAGTGAATTCTACGCTGATTTTCACACATAGGGAGATAATGTAAAAGATCAAGGGGATTTAATAAGAAAAATGTTAAAATATACAAGGTATGCCTCATCTCCCTTTGAACATATTTGCCTTTAATTTTCATAGAGAAGGACATGCATATATATCTTACATCCATATATGTCTTCACTCAGCAGCAAACTCTGGTTAAAAATATTGTTTTTATGAAATCTCAACTTGCCATCAAATAATCAAGTGTATTTCAAAGTAGTATCTTCACCCTGCAGGGTTTCAGTAAAGGAAATAATAAAGTGAAAAAAAAAAAAAGATTGTTCTTTGAGCTGAAGGGATCTAATTAAAAGGAGGCCCTAACAGCTCCAAGGATTAATTGGGAGCCAACTGAGATAATTGGACCTATGGGAGTATGATTACACCCATCATAAACTGCTTTTTTTCTCAAGTATAGGTTAAGCGCTTGATGCTTTAATTGAGTGTAGCACTACAATGAAAATAGGGATAATAAATAAAAATTAATATTTGGGAAGGTAATTTCCTGAAGTTCTCTGGCATCATTTATGTATATATATATATATCTTTTTTTAATTTTTATTTTTATTTCCCCCCCACACACACACACAGATGCACTTCTCTAGGTTTCCTGGAGTCCCTTTGATAGCAGTGTGGTTACAATTCTATCAGCCAAAGTATATTTATGCTATTAAAAGTTGACCTACAGACCACATGTAGCTGCTTAGCAATTAGAAAATCAACAAGATCACATCACTCTGTGATTGAAGTTAAAATGAGCTGCTTTTTTTTGAAGATGATATTCTTAAATGTTCACTGCAACAAACACTGACTTTCAATTAGATTGATCTTCCAGGAAACAAAACCACAGAATTGTGGAGCCTCAGAGAACCTTATCTGGTCAAACTCCCTATGTTTACAGTTGAAGGGTCTGATCATTCTAGCAAAAAGCTAGATCTTCATTGGGGGTTAGGAGGGGTGGGGGCTCATTTGGTGTGGGGGAGAGTATTTTCTTTTGAAAATAAATGACTGAGAAACCAGAGTTATTTGCATACATCTAAACACCTTTTGATCGATTCTATAATATTTTTAAAAAGGGAAGTGTGGACATGGCAAATTGAGACTCATTCCATCTGCACTGGGAAATGGGATTGCTTGTACCATTTAATAGTGAAAAGTTATTCAAGTTAGTTAAGTAAAAAGGCAGAAACAATATTCAATTTTTACTATAGACAGAAAGAGTATGACTGATACCCCCTAAGAAAACAAATAGGTCAGCATATAGATTAGGTTTAGGAGAAACTAGCATCTGTATGTTTAAATGGCAAGACCAAAAGTCTTGATCCAAAAGTCTTAGATCAAGCCAGCACCATCTCTGAAGAAGACTAATTCATAACAGCATGCTTTATATTTATATTTCCCTCTCTCCAACTTCTTTGTGCCCAGGAGGCTGACCCCTGCAGACAGACTCAACAGAACACTCCTTTCCTGTGTCTTCTTGTTGGGTTTGGCCAAGGGGATGTCACTACGGATTGGATGGTGGGTAGATATATAAGTCTGGGTAATTATTCCCTGGGACTCCTCATTAAAAGGCTGCTCTTGCAGTCACTGTGTTCCTCTAAAAAGGGCAACAGATTCTGCCAGAGTTTCTCCTACTGCAACAGCAATAGTTCTCTCCCATGTCCTGGCAAACTCTTTCTCCATTGGCCCTTAAAGCATAAATCTGCATGTGTCCCTCTTAAGTCTATTTTAAGCATTGAAGCCAAAGTAACTTTTAAAAATACAAACATGGTCATTAATACATCCTGAATTCTTAAGCTGATCTTCAAAACACAGTAGGTCCTGGTTGTTCCCATCATGCCAGTGTCACTTGAATTACCTTCTACTTATCTTTGGGGACTCAGCCTAAATGTCCTAGTTTATGTAGGTCCAAACCTCTATTGTATTCCTGCACTTCTTCATAGCAGTCATCTGAATTTTAATAACATGTTTAATTAGCTTTTGAATTACAGGAAAATATGGACGATTGTCTTTCTTCCCTCCTCCACATCTCTCCCTCTCTCCCTCTCGCCCTCCCTTCCTTCCTCTCCATTCCTTCCTTCTTCCCTCCCTTCCTCCTTCCCTCCCTCCCTCCCTTTCTTCCTTCTTCCCTCCCTCCCTCCCTCCCTTTCTTCCTTCTTTCCTTCCTTCCTTCCTTCCTTCCTTCCTTCCTTCCTTCCTTCCTTCCTTCTTTTCCTTTCCTGTCTTCAGTCTTTATCATTCAATCTTTCAGTTTGTTTTCTTCACAAATATTTACAAAGATTTTCCAATGCCTTTGTCCTCCTGAATATTACATTTTGACAGGGAAGACATGTTAAAACATTAATTGCAATACTAATCATTTAATTATAATCATGATAAGTGCTAGGAGGACAAGATTCAAGATAATATACCATCTTCACGTCATTAACATCAGAACCAACAACAGACACTGCCAAACAACAGGCCTGCCATGGAGGGGCAGGTAGTATAGGGTTTTGACAAAGAACGTTGGTTGTGCTGTCAGTTCTGACTGAGCTCAAATTTTGGACTCTGACTTTTGTTACCTATGGACACTAAGCCAACTGAGTTGCCTCCTTAACTTTGTTTTCTAATTATAAACAGGGCTTACGAAATCTTCTTTTTGGAGTTATTGTAAGTATTAAATGAGAAAAAAGTTACATAAATCACTGAGAAGAGAATCTGATCGACAGAACTAGCATTATTGGGAGTATTTCTAGAAAGGCAAAGGATCTTGAACTATGCATACAGATTTGTAGGAAAAGGAAGAACAACAACATCCAAAATAGTCTATATCTTTTCTATTTTTAGGAGGGTACCCCAATTTAAATTAACCATAGTTAAAACCTCACAAAAATATGGAACACTCGATTTTAAGCACAAAGCATAAAGTAGCCAACATAAGGAATTTTAACAACATATTGCATCATGTTTAGAAATATAGCTTTGTGTACAAGAAGGCACCTAGCAAATGCAATAAGTAGCTTTATTAGTACAGTAATTTTTGTGCATACATCTGATCAGATTTGCTCTGGCAATCATCCTGTGTACCTCAAGACACCTGCAGTGGGTAGAGAAATCATGTTTCTATGTAAGTTTGAAACCCATACCCTTTGTGACCTCTGGGGAGTATTAATTTGCAATCCAAAGTAAGTCATACCTCCTTGTCAGTGGCAGAATTTGTATTCATGTAAGTGTTCATTCTCTAGCTTATTCCTGGTATATTTATAATATTGTTTTGGGGAGTTTTGTATTTGGTAAACTGTAAGCAAATAAAAGCTGTGTACTATTCTTTTGCATTATAGACTCTATTACTGAAATGTCCGCTTGAATTTTCCATGGGGAAATTACACCAATCAGAAACATTATTTGTCTTTCAATTTTCCATATTGTGTACCATGGAAACATATATAAATGACTCATAACGTGGTGTTAATCTTGATTTACATAATGATATTTCTAAGTGTCACAAAGTGGGGGGTTAATATAAGTAATAGGACATTTTAATAAAATAAGAATAACAACAAAATAAAACCATGAATACATCAAAGTTAATCTTATAAGTTAGAAACACTATATTTTGATTGTTCATTTTCAAATATCAACTTATATAACATTTTAGCACAGCATTACACAGCATACTAATATCATGGAACTATCAATATTTATACGTTACATATTAGTCATTACTAGTTTCCTACTCTCTAAGCATAGATTCATATTGTTTGGTGGAAAATAAGACAGGGGACAAAAGTCTCAAGAAATAGTTTTAGTCATTTAAATTTAGTTGATTACAAAAGGGTACCAGCAGGATGCCAGCAACCCTCTTAAGTTTAGCTTGATTTGACACGGACTGAATAAATTTAACTAAGTGTATAAATTGTATAATCTCACTTTTTTATGGAAATGTGAAATATCCATTCAACCACATGACTGATTCTAAGTGAGCCAGCTGGTGTGTCATCCCTGTTTGACTGTTCCCATTACATCAAATGCAAACGAAAAAGAAAATGATGTGCTTAGTCAGTGTTTTCCAGTAGAACTTCCTTCAATGACTCGTATGTTCTATATCTGTGCAGTCCAATATGATAACCTGTAGTCACATTTTATTATTGATCACTTGCATTTTGCCTACTGTGACTCAGGGCCTGAATTTTTTTTTTTATTGCATTCAATTTTAATTAATTTAAATATAACCAGTCATATATAGCAAGTGTCTACCACATTGAACAGAAGAGGGTGATCTAAATAATTGTCCCTGCACCAATTCCTAAAATTTCTTAAATTAACATTTTCATAGAGAAGCAAGGAAAATATGTCCAAACATATTCATAATAATCCTTTTCAAGTTACAGAATCTGACTCTTCCTGAGTCTCCTTAATTATATTCATAAGGGACTAAAGATCACAGAAGACAGACTTGCTATTATGAGAGCCGATGTCTGACTCAGCCCATTTTTACCTGGAGGAATAAAAAGACACCTTGCAAACCTAATGTGCTTGCATTGTCCCTACGTGAATCACCGTCTGCTTCTGTAAAGAGAGGAAGAAGGCAGCTCCCAAACAGATGGTTTATCAAGGTGCAAAATAGAAGGGGGGAACGATGGAGTCATTTCTTTTTCCTGTTCATACACTAGATTTTAACTCTGGGGAGGACTCAGCAAATTTTAAAAGGCACTTAACATATTTCCAAAGCATATAAAAAGGACAGTTGAGGATGCCATGCCAAACATAATGTGCTGTGTTTATATTTTTGTCCTAATTGTGCTATAAAAGAAGCTGATGTATTTACTGTGCTTCATCAAGGTACCAACACTTGAGCATTGTTCAGCCCTAGAGTTTTCATATTGATCCCTCGAGGTGATTCACAATACACTAAATGACGTATTGTTATTATCACCTAAGCATTAAAGTGGCCTGCATTCAACTAAAATCAGTACTCAGTGGGCAATAATTCTATTGTGTATAATTACCATTACCCATGTCCTCCTAACTTTTAGCCAATGTTCATGTTCACTCACCTTCCATCAGACAGCTATGTTTTTTATCTGCTCAAGTTTGGGTATGTGGCTCCCTGGGAAAATTTTCCATTTTATCCTCAATTAGTGTTTTACTTTTTCCTCACTTGATTGAATTTGGATATTATTTTCTAAGTATATGACATCGAAATCCTTTATAATTATCATATTCTATCTTCAGGGTGATTAATTTCCTATTTTTCATGCTGATTACTACTAGTACTTTATAAAAAGGAAGAACCTTTTACCTGAGCAGTTTTGTTTTATGGATTATGAGCTAACTCAGTGTTTCTTTAAAAAAAAAATCACATAATATTTGTTTGTTTTTTAAAAGAATCACTTTCAAAGAATAAGAAGCAGAATAAAGACATTTGTCAGTGTCTCAGAAAGCAGGCATGTATGTGGCAGAATTAAATCATTTTACATTTTCAATATGCCGACTGTTGTTTTCAGATTGGGGTACAGTGTCCATATATTTTATTTCCCAAAATGGGATCCTGGATTTAAGAATGCTTAGCTATATCACAGGATTTCCTATTTAGATGGAGATAAATCCTTGGGAATATAGTAACCCAAGTCTTTCCGGAAGTGAGGCCTGAGCTCTTCCCTGTTAGAAGGGGGCTCATTATGCTATGACAGTGGAGACCCCCCATCCTCCTTCCATTTTTATCTCAAGTCTTCTGGCACATTCCGGTTGCTCATGATCTGTTTACCTTAGTCTCTGAAATGTCTTTACAAAACTACATTTTAAAATTACTTCCATTCTCCAAGATCCCACTTTAGTATTCTACTACAGAGTGTTTCCTCCTAAAAGTCATATGTTGAAACCTAAGCCCTGATGTGATGGCATTTGGAGGTTGGATGTTTGGAAGGTGATTCTTGGGAGACAGAGCCCTCATGAATGGTACCAGTTCCCTGACAAGAGACCCCAGAGAGCTCCTAAAAGCCTGTGGTTTACGAACCAGGAGATGGGCTCTCACCAGAAAATGAATCTCCCCAGACACTGGATCGGCTGACACCCTCTAGAACTGTGAGAAATACATGTTTGCTGTTGATAAGCCACCCCATATATGTAGTTTATATATACAGCAGCCCAGACTAAGGTATATTATTTTCTCCCCAATATCATCTCCACTCACATATGTGAACAATATTTCCTTTGGCTTCAAAGTTTGCACTGTCCATATTACCTCTCATTTTAATGAAGGTGTGTTCCTTCATGGTGCAGATAATTATGTACATGTCTTTCCGCCACAACATCGGGAATGACACCTTTTCCTTGTTTGACTCTCCATGACGCCTGTCACAGTGTGCTTCCATGTAGTGTCTAATGAGTTGATTGAACAGATTACTGAAGAGGTAACTGAGGCAGTAAGTTTCTAATTGCATGGGAATTATACTAGAGATATATCACTACCTGTTATAATCTGTTATGTGCCCAGAGCTGTAAAAAAAATTCTAAAATAGCATTTTATATAAGTCTAAACTATACATACCTAATGTGCCACTGATGAAACTGAGATGCAAAACAAAACAAAAAATATTTCTTTGGTCTCTCCACAGTAGAATGTAAGTACCAGGGAAAAAAAGGGGGGCGGGGAATTTTTTGTTTAGTTTAATGCTTTGTCCCTAGTTCCTAGAACAGTACCTACCACATACTAGGTGATAAATACATATATTTTTATCTGAATGAATTAGAACTTTGTTTTACTTTCTAGTATATGACATGTAGTTTAAAAGACCAATAAAACCTTAATTGAAGTATGACATGTAGCTGTATTTGTGGAATTTCAGGCCGTGCTAAAAAATGGCAAAGGGCTAGGTGTCTCAAAATAATTTGCCATTCTAATTTTCCCACAAATAATTCATTTTTGAAGCAGCTAATATTAAGTAGCATAAAATGGGGTAGAACTTGCTAAAGACAGATACGTCTTTGACTATAAAGAAATCATGAAAATGGAACTCCTATTTCTAATTGGGTCAAGTTATCACACTGATTTGATTTAGATATTATTGGGTTTTATTTAAATTAGGATTAAATTAAAATGAACTAACAAACAATCAAACAGGAAATGACTTTTGTTTCATTAGCTCCACGCATGTCAATTTTGCCACATTCTGCCCTTACGGGCAACAACTGCAGGAGGATTCACCTCCTCCAGGCTGATCAAAACATGGATTTAATCCAACTTTTAATCAGCTGTACAGATGGGTTTATTTCACAAATACACTACACTGCACAGATGGAAGTTCCTGAATGCCTGATAAGGTGTTAAAATTGTTACTGATATTACAAAGGAATTAAAAATCAGCAAAGGAAATTATAATTAGTAGGGGCTTGGTCTCTGACGAGTATATTAGTTTAGCACTTACATTTTGTCCTTGGCAGGGAAAGAAAACAGATTTCTAAAGAAAATTTTAAAGTACACGTTAGGCTTACATGATGAGGTTTTATATGAAACATTTTTTGGCCATGTAAGGACTCAGTATTTAAGTAACGTGCTCAACTTATAAAACATATGAATGTATGTATTTTAAATGAGTGTTTCACAGATTTGGATTTTTAAAATGACATTCTATCTGAAATATAATTACAAAAGCAATACTTCAGTCATGAAACTGGTACATAAGGTATGAACATATTTTAGTTAAATATTAAGCTATTGCAATAAAGTGAATCACATAATAATCAGTGTCGGCTGAAATGGCTGCATATGGGGCTCGATGAACAGCCTCTAGGCACTGTCTGAAAATTCACTCTGAACACTTACAGTTCTTTGTCATGATCTTATTTTCTTCATAGAAAAGAACTAATAGTTTAGTGGTTACCAGAGGGTAAGGGGGTGGGGGGTGGGAGGTGGGAGATGAAGGTAAGGGGGATCAAGTAGATGGTGATGGAAGGAGAACTGACTCTGGGTGATGAACACACAATGGGATTTATAGATGATGTAATACAGAATTGTACACCTGAAATCTATGTAATTTTACTAACAATTGTCACCCCAATAAATTTAATAAAAAAAGAAAAGAAAAGAACTAATAAGAGCTAACATATTTTCATTCTTCAGTTCAAGTAAGTCCCAATATATTTAACTTCCTGGATTCAAAATTTGATACTTTCATTATTTTTTAATTTTCTTAGCATCACCATCTTGCATCACATTACATATTACATTCTTAACTTTAGATCCTACCTGTGTACTCCCTCATTCCTCTGACCCTTCTTTTCTCCCCTCCACCAATTGCAAATATTAAGAGTTTATATTCATTGTGTTATATAAAGAGTTTAAATTCATTGTATTATATTCATTATGAAATGGAAAACTCCTAATTCCTACAAATTTGGAATTAGGAAGAATTGTCAAGGCATAAGCATAGTTTATTAACATTCATTATTTCCTAGTCTAATAAAAGAACTAAAATAACAATGAGAGCTTAGGAGACATGTCTGTCAGCTGTTTATCTATTTGTTGGGGGGAGGGGGTTGACTTTAGGCTAATGATATCAGGCATGGTAATCTCTTGAACAAGGCTGCCCAATATGGTAGCCAGTCTCCACATGTGATTATCCAGTACATGAAATGGGATTAGTCTAAACTAAGATGTGCTCAAAATGCAAAACACAACATTAGATTCCAAAAATAAAATAAAAAAGAATATATCTCGTTGATATTTTTACATTGTTGTCATGTTGCAGTGATAACATTTTAGACAATACAAAATTAATTAGATATATCATTTAAGTTATTTAGTCAATGGATTAAAATATACACCCCCCCATTTTCTTTTACTTTTGTTATTATAACTTCAGGAAAATTTAAAATTACATTTGCGGCTTGCATTTGTGGCTCACATTATATTCTCTTATACAGCATGTGTCTAGAATTTGTTTAGAGAGAATACCTCAGTAGATTTGGGAGTGTGTCCTGCAAGAGGTAATTACACATAACTTCAGTCAGATAAATATGCTTTATTTTCTGTCAGATGGTAATGGATATTATTAATATTTCTAAATTAATGGCCCACTATACAGCTATGGCTCATTTAACGTAAATTAATCTAAACAATTTCACATTTATGTGTTTTAGTTTTGTTCTTCCCACTGCAGATCGCAAAGTTTTTCTAAAGCAGCAGGGCTGGTCCAGGACTAGAATCAAAGCAGCTCCATAGGCCATTTAATTCTCTAAAGGGACACATATGTGGTCTTATCCACTCCATGGGTTTTTGCTTTTCTCTGCATGAAGCCTCTGGCTCTTTCCTCTAGTCCATGATTTCTTGACTGCCTGCACGGTTTTATTCCTTGTCCCTCTCAGCTTTGGCTGTTACATGGCCCCACAGGGCTGTCCTCCAGCCTCTCTCTGCATGTAAATATTTTGGCGTTTGTTCCCAGTGTACTCAGTCAATTCCCTTTTCATTTTATAATTCACATTTCCTAGAGAGGGAATCTGATTGCCCTTGGTCATTTTGTCATGCTCTGCCACAGATCAAAGGTGACTGACTAGCCTATCTGTATGATGCAGGGACAAAGATACCAGGCAAGAAAAAATTAGACACCTAGACCATCACTTAGCACAGGCTATGAGCAAGATAGTTCTGCTGAAAAGTGCCAGAGAGCAGGTATACCATAAACAATTCCATGCACCATAGAGTAAATGAAATAAACCTAATTGAAAGTAATGAATAGTGCCCCCTACAAAAATCAGAATTTTGATGTTTGCCAAGAACATTCATATATGTTAATGGTTATTATTTAACATATTCAAGTAAATTAAAGGAACAAACAGAAAACAGACAAAAGATCACCACCCATATTCCTGAATGAAGAAACAAAATGAAGGAGTTAATCATACTGCTATACTTCTTAGCAATGATAAATTTTTATTTGACATTATATATACTTCCCCCCTAGAAATCATCACTCCTTTATACCTAAATATGTTCTGACTTACTTTAGGTGCAACACAGCAGTATTGAAATATCTTGAGTATTACCAAACTGTATGGAAGATTGTATATGTATTCCTTTTAAATTTATTTTTATTGATTGCTGCATCATTGAATATAATTTAATTTTATCTAAGTGCTGAAATATAATAGAATAAGTCCAAAATTACTACAACGGGATTATACAACTGGAAAGAACTTCATAAACAGTTCAGATTAAACAAATTTCATTAGGGAAAGGATTGTGGTATCACGAGAATCAATAATAGATATTTAATTATATTGAAAAAGCTGCTGGTTTCCTACCATTCTCCTCCACCTTAGTAACAGTGCTGTAATGTTTAGCTAGCACATTGTCACCATGCATAAAAGACTAGATCTGCCAGTAGCCCTTGCATCTAAAGATTTCCAGGTGTCTACATTAGGGCAAATGGGATATCAGCAGACACATGTGGAACATCTGGGAAGCCTTCTATACAAAGGATTAGACTCATTTTCCTTCCTTTGAGCTTCTGGTTACTTGGAATGAAGGAATGCAGTCTAGCCATGTTCTAGGACCTGAAACAAGCACGGAAGCCCTATGCCAAGGTGTTGTAGCATGGCGCTTAGCACACCAAGAAGCAATCTAACCCCCTTGAAATACCATTTCCAGGCCTAATTGGTGTCCAGCTAAGCAAACCAATTATGTAAAGCAGAATCTGATTCTTCCTAATAGAGTGCTACTAATGTTAATATTGTTGCTTTATCTCATGCAGACGTTTCTCCCAAGACCTGTAAATGGAAAACTCTTCCATAGGTGTCTCCATAAATGTTGTATTAAAAAAAGAAAGAAAGAAAAAGAAAGAGAGAGAGAGAGAGAGAGAGAGAGAGAGAGAGAGAGAGAGAGAGAGAGAGAAAGAAGGAAAGAAAGAAAGAAAGAAAGAAAGAAAGAAAGAAAGAAAGAAAGAAAGAAAGAAAGAAAGAAAAGAAAGAAAGAACTGTGCATTCAGGTGAGCATACACTTTATCAACACAGAACATTTAGACTGAAAATGGCATCTTTATATAAAAAGGTCAGTTAAAGCATATTCCTCATATCAACACATCTTAATACTATTCCAAGAAAAAAAAATCCTACTCAATTACAATGCCCATACTTTCATAAACTCTATGTACCCTTAAACAATACACATCTACTTTAATAATTGTTTAAAAAAAAAAAAAAACTTTAAAGGACTTGCTGTATACTATCCCTTTTCACTCATTATTGAAAATTCTTTTTAGTAGTATTTCTATTATTAAAACTTATAATTCTAAAACAAGAAAATACTAATAGTTGTCAGTGTTTCTCTTAAAAATTAGATAACACTAACTATATTTTTTACACCTGCTTTATTCACTTAACATGGTAGCAGCTTCAATTGTCATGACATTAAATATTCTTCAATAAAATGGGTATAATAGTATCTTTAGATTTAATCATGTTTTATGTATCCATTGATCTATCATTGGATAGTTCAGGTTTTTCTATATGCTTTACTGTAATACACCAGGATGACATAATAAATACGTCCATGTCTGCATCATCAATTATGCCTTTGGAAAAATGGTGAGTGGAATTTTGAGTCAGAAGAAATGGATATTTGTAATACCAGTGATGAATATTTTCAAGCTGATCTCTTGGAAAAGTGTATTGCTTCAGTCTTCTTCACTGAGGCTTTGCCAAAATAGATCACTTTACTATTTTTACATTTTACTAAAAAGAATTTTGATTTAATTTGCATTTATTTGATCAATGCATTTGTTCTTGGTTTTTAATATGGGAGAGGTAGAATTTTCCTAGAAGCATTTACCTCAGAGAACATATATCTGTCAAGGAAAGAACGGTATCATTGGTTTTAGCCTGCTTCAGAAAATGTCATTCTACTGATAAGTGATAGGACATCAGGAACACGAAGGTGAGATTTCTGCATATCTATCATTCTGATCTACTTCCTCTTATTCTTTAATCTAGAGGAAAGCTGCTGGCAAAATGTGAGTATTAATTTCCTGACTAGTTCACCATTTTCCTCAATCAAGGAGCATCTCTAAGCAGGCCATGTGTGAAACATCCTGCATCACTACTTTCACTCAGTGGGGTCTTGTGTTTCCTATCAAAAAAAAATTATATATATATATATATATATATATATATATATATATATATGTATATATAATTATATATACATATATATATATATATTATATATATAAAATTGAGACTGTTACTTATCTAGTTCATAGAGACTAGGGAGAGACAGCAATGATCAATTTTGGAGTTTAGAAATAATAGTGATATGAATACTGCTATAATGCAACTAAGTAGCAATCTCACCATAGAGCATTGCCAGGTATTAAGTTATTACTTCATGTTAGGTTTTTGCATTTAGTTTCTTAATTCCTCATGAAGCAAAGTTTGAATTTTTGCCTTCATATTGCTCTGAGAGATTAATCAGTGGTTTCCTGGTCACACAGCTAATTAACCCCTGTGATAAGCTGGCTGGATGGCCAATATCCATTTCTCCTTCTCTGCTTAACTACACAACCCTGATATTATGTGTGGTGTCTACTTCTGCTACATACAGCCACATCCATCAAGGATGGCTGGGGCAATGACAAGCTCCAGAAAGTAAATCCTCATGAGAATCAGCCATATGGTATTACCCTGCAGACTGCTCCGGATGAAGCTTTAGACCCATTAGCTGGCCCAGCAGGACCAAAGGAGAAGGCCTATACTCTATGCTTGGGAAAGACATGTACTTTTACGGACTCCAGCATATGAAGAAAACTGTCCAAATTGTCACACATATCCATCCTATAACCATGAGAAGAACTAGAATGATACTAATGAGAGATGGCAAACTTTAGAAGTCCTGAATTTCTCAGTGACATTACTGAGTTGATGATTTTATTGCATCAAGACAATTAAGTGAAGCACAAATTTTCGTACTTTTGAAAAAGCCAACTTGAATCACAGTCTCTATTACTTGCTACCTAAATCATCCATTTTGTTCCTCTGGCATATCAGAGGCAATGAACAACTTCTTTCAATTTCTCTATCCTTCAAGAAGGTACGACTAGCTTCATTTAGGGAAAATCTGTTTGGGCAACTGTATGATTTAAAGGTAGAAAATAGCTTAATGGTTTAAATTAGAAATGCTGACTACCAAGACAGTACACAAACAGTAAATTTCTTCATATTTGGGAAAATTAAGCCTTGATTAAATGTTAAGAAAATATTAAATTTGTATTTGCTGCTTTATTTTAGGTATTGAATGATGCTTTTGGATTCTCAAACTTAATTAGTCTTCAGACCCACCTAAGGAAACTTTGTTCCTTCATCAATTAGGGGCCAGGTGCTAAAACTTACTATCAGGGAGAATATATACCTTCAATATTACCAATGCACCATAATAAAGTTTTTGATGATAAGACATATTAGGAAAATTTAACCCACTGTTTTTGTGTGTGTGTGTGTGTGTGTGTGTGTGTGTGTGTGTTTAAGAGGGGTTCTTCAAAATATAATGATACAGAACTTGGATACATGCAATCTTTGTCTTTTTAAAATTTTTTATTGTCTTTTTTGTTGTTGTTGTTAATTTGGCTCACGTTTGAAGCAGAGACACAGCTTGGGCACAAGAAACCCAGACTTGGGTTTAAATCTCTGTTCACCATGTTACTATCTGGTTTTTTGATGTATCTGACTGTCACCTTCCTCATCTGTAAGATGGTGATGATAATATATATGTCATAAGGATGAGACTGTTAAGTGGAATAGCATTTGTAAAGCATTTAATTGAATGATGCCTGGTGTATTCAACATCTCCCTATAGTTCTGTTAAGTTTTGTAGTTGCTTACTGGCTCACTGACTTCCACTCTTAATTTCAAGTTGAAATTTCAGTATATCATCTCCCAGGGTACAAAGAAACAGTATTTTTTTTCTTCCTGAGCTCCAAGTCAATATCTTAAAGGCTCAAGGGAAAAGTCTAAACACACAAAAAAAGGAAAATATCCCAGCAAACTAAGCACATGCTACTACTGTCTTCAAAGCAGTCTTATTGTAGAAATCAATGGTTAATCCCTGTTGTTTTCCCTGTTTAGATTTTGCTCTTTCCTGACAACACGGGATACAGACAGGGTTTCCTAGAGATAAGACTTCTGCTCTGAGAAGCACATCCAGAATATCCTTGGTTCTCTACAAATCTACTAGACTAAAAATCTTTCTGGGTCATAAGGAAGTTTTAACTTTTTGAGGAACCTCCATACTATTTTCCATAATGGCTGTACCAACTTACATTCCCACCAGCGGTGTATGAGGGTTCCTTTTTATCCACAGCCTCTCCAACACTTGTTATTATTTGTCCTTTTGATAACAGCCATTCTAACATGTGTGAGGTGGTATCTCATTGTGAATTTGATTTCCACTTCCCTAATAACTAGTGAAGTTGAGCATTTTTTTTTTGTGTATCTATTCGCCTTTTTTATGTCTTGTTGGGAGAACAGTCTGTTCAGGTCCTCTGACCATTTTTTAATTGGATTATTTGCTTTTTTCTTGTTGACTTGTATGAGTTCTTTATATAATTTGAATATTAGCCCCTTATTGGAGGTGTTTGCAAATATCTTCTCACATTCAGTTGGTTGCCTTTTTGTTTTGTTGACAGTTTATTTTGCTGTGCATAAACTTTTTAGTTTGATATAGTCCTATATGACCCAGCAATCCATCTTCTGGGTATCTAACCAAAAAATCTGAAAATATTTATCTGTAAAAATCTATGTGCCCCTATGTTCATTGCAGCATTATTCACGATAATCAATACATGGAAACAACTGAAGTGTCCTTCAATAAATGACTGGATAAAGAAGATGTGATATGTACACACACACACACACACACACACGACATGCACACACACACACACACACACACACACACACACACACACACTGAAATATTACTCAGCATTTAAGAAAGATGAAATATTCCCATTTAAAACAACATGGATGGATCTTGAAATTATCAAGCTAAGCGAAATAAGTCAGATAGAAAAAGTCAAGAACCATATGATTTCACTCATATGTGGGATATAAAACTGAAAGGAACAGACGAAAAAGACAAACAAAAACAAAAAAAATTCATAGGCACAGACAACAGTTTAATGGTTACCAAAGGAAAGGGGTTAGGGGGAAGGTAGAAAAGGGGGTCAAATATATGATGACTAAAGGAGATTTGACTTTGGGTGGTGAACAAACAATGCAATTACAGATTATAGAACTCAACATTTGAAACCAATATAATTTTATTAACTAATATCATCCCAATAAATTTAACTAAAAAAAAAATATTTTTGTTCTTCTTTTTTTTTAGGATTTCACCAGGAAGTCTTAGCAATTTGTAACACCCAGGCAGCAATTACTATAAGCATCTCCCATTTATGGAGGTTCTCCAGGTGTCAGGGTCTAAACTGAGACATTTATAGATACTGTGCCATTTAATCTTACAAAGTCCCTGTGGATTATGGGTAATTCGGACCCTGAGGAACTTGCTCAAGTTCAGCAGGGTGACATCTGGCAAAGCTAAGATGTTTGTAAATGTTTATTTGGCTCCATAGCCCAGACTTTCAACCAGCACTCTTCTATCTCAAGACAATCTCCTAGGTGGCTTACAGTTTCTATTAGTGAAGCCATTTAACATTGCAAGAATTTCTATTTCAACCAACGCCTGCTGTTCCAGGGCATACTGAAATGATTCTTTCCTTGGCAATTGGGTAAACTTAAATTTTCACCTCCAGCTTATCAAAATAGTCCCCACACAGTAGGGCGCTAATCTATTCACAGTGATTTTTTATTTTTTTTTCCAATTAGGGAGTTTTTTTGTTCAGAACCAAGCTCCTGCTTACAGAGCAACTAAAGCTACTTCCATACTCCAAAATGGACTCTCTCTCTCTATATAGGCTATATATTTTCTATTAGTAAAGTAAAGTTTAAGAGTACTACTATCCCCCAGCACCCTATGTCCCTCTTTCTTTCTTTATTGGTCTCGCTGACAGTTACCATCTCTAGTACACTATATAATTTATTTGTTTATTTTGTCCATCTTTTGGCCTTCCTCATAAAATGAGGACAGAATTTTTTGTTGGTGTTGTTTGCTGCTGTATCTTCCACATCTACAGCAACATCTAACATATAATAGGGGTTTAACAAATATTTGGTAAATTAGTGAGTAAACAAAACTAAACCAGGGACAGATGTTTATTTTTCTGTAAAGAATTCTGTTTGAGTAATGCTAAAATCTACAATACTGTTATCAAGCAACATTATTTCCAGGACACCTATCTCATGTGGAGTGAATATATGGACTGCAGGATATTTACTAGGTAATGCTAAACTGTTGTTAAAGTGGCTCTACCAATTTTTATTTCCATAATGAATAAGAATTTCATTGAAGTCACATGCAGACCATTTCACATTTTCAGTCTTTTTTTAAATTATTTCCAACCTGATAGGTGTGAAATGATATTTCAGCATGGTTTTACTGGCATATCCCTAATAGACGTCATTTCATAGAGCCATAAACCTTTATTATACTCTTCTGTAAAATTGTTTTACCAATTTTTACCAACATATTATTGTTTGTTTCTTACTGATTCATAAGAGTTTGTTATATACTTTGCACAGTAATCATTCATAGGTTAAATAAATAGGAAATATCTCTAATTAATGGTTTGACTTTTAATTTTTTTGGTAACTTCTCGTAAACAGAGGTTCTTATTTATTGGAGTTGAATTTACTAGTCGTTTTCTACATGGTTTATGATATATGTCTGTTTTAAAAGAGATTCCTTTAATTCAGAGATATATTTCTATATTGACTTGTAAAAGTTTACTAGTTTATGCCTCGAATATTTAGTTCTTGAATGCATCTGGGATTGATCTTTTTCATATGGTGTGAGGCAGGTACCTAGTTAATGTTTTTGTTGTTATTGTTGTTGTTGTTGTTTATTAATTGAAACAAATAACCAACTCTCCCTTCAATATTTGAAATTTCTATCCTTATCCCAATGATATGCAATGCAACTTCTCTAATATATCAGATATTATTTTTTAAGTGCCCAATCTCATATGTAATTTCAAACAATATTCTTCCATATGGTCAGAAATCTTTAGCAACATTTTAATCTGTGAAATTTTATACAAGATTAAAGAAGAAATCTTATATCACTCAGGAATCTAATCACCTAAGCTGTTTCTAAAATTGTATTTTATCTTAGCCAGTCAATGTAGGCTCTCTACAGGAGTTAAATTTCAATAAATAATAGATAAAGCATAATGTAGGAAAGTTAATACTCAAATGTGAGATAATTTCTAAACAGGCAATTTGCTATTACTATGCAAATTCTCCAGCTCCGAGCTTGTAGCAAGGCAGACGCTATTGTGTGAGGTTAGCTATCATCTTCCACCACAGGTTGGATTTATTGCAAGAGAGGGTGGAGTGACTTCACTTTCTATTGTAGCTCCATTAATCTGCAATAATGGGGAGCAACCCTTTGCACATAAACACATTGAGAAATTAATACATTTTAAATAAGTACAGCAAATCAAGGTTGGTGAGTCATAAAACACGGAACGTTTGTTTGACAATTATCTTATGTTTTGAATCGTGATGAAATAGTCAATATAGTTTAACTTGGGCAGTGTTTTACAAAACAAATTAAGTACATAGATGTTAAAAACAGAGCTCATTACCAAGCTAAACTGGTAAACACTTTAGTGAAATAGTTTTAGGAAACTGACAATGTTAAAATGACCAACTCTGCAGTACTGTAAAGATTTTTGCCATTCACATGCACACATAATAACATTTGTTGCCATAGATTTCTAAATATATATAAACTTAATTTGCTTTGCTCTTGCACTATGATATGGACTTCCCTACAATATAAATATTAGAGTATATCAATTACAATCCAAATATATTGAATTATCCCCCCACCCCCAAAACTAAAACTTTGTTCTACTGACCCAAAGTCAATAGATACTTATTCTAAGACTCTTAAAGACCTGGGTTATGAATTTTACAATGGAAATCAATAATTTCCTATTTAGAATGCTTGCTTTGCTCCACCAAAATGCTTTGCAAAATTCACTTCACAAAACTCTAAGGGTCTATTAAGGTATATTTATGTGGTTTTGTGTAATGCAGTCATTGAAAATATTGTTGGTCAATCTATTACCTCCAGGATTTATTCCAAGGTCACATGAAGAATTCCTCAGTAAAAGAAACCTCACTGTATTAAATATATACAACAGGATAAATTATTACAGGGACATGCTAGTTAAAAATTATGTGAACATAAGCTTTTATTAAATATATAACACATGTATACATATAAATTGTATGCAGTTAGGAGAAAACAGACTATATACATAGGCCCCTTATAAAACCCAAGCCTATGATAACTTGTTGTTTTACTATAAGTTACTTTTGAAAACTTCTGATCACTAAATTGATTATACATATATATGCATATCATATACATATATATACATATGCAGATACATACACACACATATATGTAATGCATAGATATGTATAATATATGTGCATATCCAGTTCATATATCTGTATTGTATATACTTATATATGCTACATTTGTTACATATACATGTTATATATAACATTCATATACATGTATAGAGCTGATTTTGTGATCGGAATTTTTTGTTCATACTTACATTTATGGATTTTGAACTTAAGGGTAGGATGGCAAAGCAAGTGCAATGATAAATTAGAATACTTTGAGTAGTTACAAACATTGTGTTGATATCTAAAATATGAAATAAAATCCCTAAAATAAGTTTAAAATTTTTGAACAGTGAATCAAAGATTGAGTAATATTTTCCCCTTAGTTGATTATATTCCAGTATGGTGGGAACCTTGTGACACAAAACAAATAAGCAAACAAAAAAGATTAAAATTGGCTTTTGCTACCAATTTCACAATTTCACAATACTGCACAGTCATATATAAAGAATAGACAACATGATGTTTTACAATGAATTGTCATTAACAGTCAGAAGACCTGGAGTCTGGGCTTACATTTAGTCTGTGAATGTCTACCATGCACCAGGCACTCAACTTCAAGAACTCGGACTCCACTGATTTATTGTTAATTAACTTTGATCGCATGCATGTCTCAAGTCCACTGCAATATATATTTACCTATGTTTTTATGAGATATTAGATTTATTTCAAGAGTGTATGGAGTGAATTCATTTTGCTCTGGATAGCTGGAAAGCTAAATTTTCTCTTAAGAAGCTGCAGTGAAGAATAATAGAGGTAGAACAGGATTAGTACTATTCTAGATGGAGTCATTGATTTAACAGGTGAAGAAAAGTATGGCCCAAGACACAATTAATTCATAGATAAATACCACTGTAACATGACTGTAGTAGCACCATTCACTCACATTACCATTACACTGAAATATATTCAAACAGCCCTCACTGTGTTTTTCAACATTTTTAATGTCTTTATTTATTCATTACCAGTGCCAAAACACTTAATTGGAATATTATGGAATAATTTATTGTTCCATCACATTTATATCTCTGTAGAAAAATGTATGACTACATCATTTAAAATCCATGGGAAGAGAAAGAGGGTACGAGGAGTTGGCTATTAGAGCCTAATTTCTTTCAGAAAGAATTGTGCTGAAAACTTTTAACATCTGTTGTACTTGGTTATTGAAGCTTTATTTTCATTGGCTTCCAAAAACAAAACAACAACAACAACAAAACCACACTGCTACATCCGAGCAAGTAGATAAAATGTTATTAGCTTTAATACGTTTTAAAACAAGTAATCTGTTGAAGTGATAATGGAATTTAAGGTAAGTTCATTCATTAAATTTGTTTGTACACTATGGTGGTTTCCCTGTTGGCCACATGAATCTTTAGACCTGACATTGCTAATTACAATTATAATAAACGATATATGTATACGCGATTAACTTCACATTACATTTAAAGCAGACATAAAGGTCATTGAAGAAATTCACTGTCATGTATAATTCTAGCAAATAAAAAAAACTGTGTTTGCTATATGATTTGTCTTACAAATAAGAAATATATATTTTTCACATAAATGTGCGAACCCATTAAAATAAAAAAAATGTATAGACTTGAAGGAAGAAAGGAAGGAAGGAAGGAAGGAAGGAAGGAAGGAAGGAAGGAAGGAAGGAAGGAAGGAAGGAAAAGGAGAAGAAGACAGAGGGAGGGTATTAGAAACATTGATAGGAAAGATCTAAAAGCAATCTTTCCATATTAATACACACTAATTTAGATTTTCAGTTACTTAGGCTTGAAGAATTGGCTCTACTGTTATACATGGCTAGAGGCATTGTTTCGATACTTCTTCTTTGTGTCAAGACACCTGTCTTTTTACTTCAGTGCCAGAAGGGTTTAGCATCTTGTCACTGAAGCAACACAGCCTGCACATTTATAGGTGTCACTCACTCTACCATCTGTTCCTTAGGATAACAGCCACCATTATCACCCAGCCTCCACCTGAGGCTTTAACAATCTCTGTGGATTAAAGTTCAGATCTACAAGGAAGAATGGCTAGCAGTAACGTTGCCATTCAACTTTGCTTGACCTTAACTCTCCTGCTGTCACTACCGCATTGCAGCCTGTTAACTTGCTTTTTCACTCTGTGTGTATACTATCCTGTAAAGTTCTTCATTAAGTAATGAAACCATAAAAAAGCCTTTGCACTGTTATTAGCATTTTTGGTCCTTGTTTTCCTGCTTCCAGTTCACTAAAGTACTCAAGGCTACATCTACAGCATTTTTAATAAATAAATTTAAAGGGAATGAATCTTAATTAGATTTCAGTTCTAGGGTCTCCATCAAATAGTGTCACAAATGGAATTAATTCAAACACACACACACACACACACACACACACACACACACACACACACACGTTGAAATAAGAGAAAAAAGAGGGTATTATGTTAAAAGCCAGCCATAC
This sequence comes from Rhinolophus sinicus, assembly GCF_057876585.1. Lineage (NCBI taxonomy): Eukaryota > Metazoa > Chordata > Mammalia > Chiroptera > Rhinolophidae > Rhinolophus > Rhinolophus sinicus. The sequence continues at coordinate 173,277,126 of NC_142516.1, read as the reverse complement.
AGGGTAATGAAGCTTCTTAAAAGCATGTTTAATATGATGTTAATAATAATGTAAAATAAATAATATTGTGTAAAAATACAGACTACAAATTGATGAACAAGTACTTATGGCTAAGACTGTCATGGAAGGTATCATCTGATAAATAATTTATAAATGCCTTTAATCAAATAATTCTAGTCAATGTATAACTGGAGGAAAAGTATCACAATTTGAAATTTCCCTTTCGTTCTTAACCTGCTCTCTTTCTTCACTGGTGACATGAAGTGTTTCCTGATTAGGAGAGGTATTTTTATGTCCCCTGTATTTTTATAGCTGTCATTATTTCTATATAAGACATTCTTCCACATTCAAATGATAGAGAAAGGAAGTGGGCTCTGTGCATTCATCGCCAATCAAGCCAATCATTTTTCTTGTTTTGTTTTGCAAAGATGATGAAACATAATAATGCTGTCAATTTAAAGCAGCTAATTACAAAAAAGAACGTTTGTGCACAGTTTGTTCTACAAGTAAACTTTTACTGTGGCTGTAAAACAGCACCCCTTTGTTGCCACAAACAGTGACTTCTGCTGTATACTCTGGCTTTGCCCACTGATTTGTTTGTGTCCTTGTTCATTGTGTTTGGAAGGATTCGGCGCTTCTTTCCTCTGGGAAGCAGTAACGGTTGCCCAGGAATGTTCTATGATGCTGTGTGCATGCTCTCTTGTTCGTTTTACAGGCAATATTAGCAGGTTAATCAGTGATTTAGCCAACCAAAACAACAGTATAGGGTTTCAACGAAATATGATATTTCCATGGCAAGTTAGCATGGTCCTTTGTGGGCATTTTCTACCAGTTTCTACTAGCCATTGACTTATGGGGCATGTCTGGCTTTCATCTGAACTTGGCGAGCACTTACATGTCATGGCCACTCCTGAGCCACTTGAATATGTGTGTCAAGGATGCTTATTTTCTCAGCCAGCTCCACTTTGATACAGCATTATGACATTTTTGCAGTGAGCACAGAAGCTGGAAAAGAATCATGTTGCAACCCTTTGTCTCTCAAACATGTGAGCCTACCATGGACTGATGTAGGAGTAAATGCAGTTGTCATTATTATAGTAGTCTCACTTGTAACCATTAGTCTCCTTTCTTCAGTCAGTGACCATCCCTTGCATAGTGTCCCAGTCCACTGCAGGTACTGGCAGCTTCCTCAAACAACTCTGCTTCTCTCACAGGAAAAGTTAAGTAAATAGCAGCACTGTGTTTGTTGTTGTTGTTGTTTTAGTTCTCGACTATGTTGAGGAAAGGCAAATATAATTCAATGCTTCCCATAGGAAGTGTATGTAAATAAACTGAACAAACACAAAGATTTTTAATACTATTCCAAATATAATTTTTCTCTAACAATTAATTAATTAAACACATAGTTATTGAGCGTCTACCACACTCTGTGTAAAAATGGTGAATAAAACAGTCCTTGCCTTCAAGAAGCACAAAGTCTAGGGAAGACAGACGTCTAAACACATAATGATACTACACATACATTTGTACTATTGATAGGATAAAAGTTCATGGAAGTACATTAATGGTTTAAGAAAGGAATAATCATCCCAATCAGAGAAGTAGCCGAATAGTAGGCAAACCTATGAAAAAGACGGACAGATTCATTTGCATGGCAAAGGAAGACTTTAAAAGTGGGAAATGTAGATGCAATTTCTGTGGAAATAATAGAACAGGTGCAAAGACATAAAGTAATGAAGTAATACTGCTTATTAGAGGAATTTTAAGAAATCTAGTATAGCTAATTCACACGTTCAGATAAAAAGAAAGAGGAAGGGATGTGAACAAAGAAAAATGACCCAAGGGGAATTTCTGTGCCGTGTGAAATACCTAAGACTTTATACCCTAGGTTACAGGGCTCTGCTGATTGGGAGGCAACTTTCACAACAAGCACTGCTTTATTTTTTCTAGTGCTCTAAGATGTTAGTCTTAGTCAACCTAAAAACATTTAGATTTCTTGGGAGAGTGTGGTAAGGAGTAATTAAAAATGCAAGATGACAATGATTTATAGTGCTTAAGGTTAATTTTTGTCCCCCCAATACAAATGTATTCAGATATTAAATTTGAATTTACCAGTTTGCCATAGTGACATAGCTCTCTGATTTGTAAAAGTTAATTTTTGGTGGTTTCGAGTTTATTAGTTAATAAAGTTACTGTAGGATATAAAGTATTAATCTTCTAGTAATAAATTTTCTAAATAAACCAACCATGTCAAGTTAAAGTTTCAAAACAATTTGACATAAATGGTAAATAAAGACATCACCAAGTCAGTAGGTATGTCATGGTGAGTAAAAACACAGAATTATTTCTTACAAAATAACATTGAACCTCCACCTTATGGCATGTGTATTTTGTGTATGTAATGTAATTCCCCACATAAACATGATTGCGTTGAAAGAGCATGCACATGAAAATAAACCCACAAACTAGATTTCTAGAAATAAAGGTCATCCTTGTATATAGACAAGAACTAGAGGGTTTTGAGTGCCTCTTTCCAGTTTAGCCGCAACCTTTCTCAGTAGCCTTATCTGCCAATCTCATCTAGTCACACGTGATGCTCTCATCCCATACACATAGAAAGAATTTATGCAATGGAGTATTACGCAGCCATAAAGAAGAAAGAAATCTTACCATTTGCAACAACATGGATGGACCTACAGAACATTATGTTAAGTGAAATAAGTCAGAAAGAGAAAGACAAATACCATATGATCTCACTTATATGCGGAATCTAAAGAAAAGAATAAGTGAATGAACTAATCAGAGACAGTTTGGGAAACATGGAGGAAAAACAGAGGGTTGCTAGAGGGGCGGGGGGGTGGGGATAAGGGGAAGGTGAGAGGTTTTGAAAAATAGTCGGTAACCACAAGATGGTCATGGGGGTTTGAAAATTAATTTGGGGAACGTACAGAGGGATAGTGGATGGGGGGAGGGGGGTTCACACAGTGTGAGGGATATAAATGATAAACGTCTAAGTTTTGCTTTGTCTTGTGCACCTGAAACTAAAAAAAAAAAAAAATTCAGTATTCCTTTTAAAGGAATAAAGGGGAGGAAAGGGAGAAAAAGAGGACAAGGAAGGAAGAGAAAAAGAAAAACCAGGAGGAGGAGGAAAGGACAGAGCAAAAGAGGAACGATGACATTCTTCGGAGCTAAACAAAATCAGGTTTTTTTCTTGTTTTTCCATATGTTGGTATTAAACTACATACTCACTAAATTATTTACTAACAAAATGCAATCATGTAAAGTACATGAGCATACAACTCTTCAAGATATTGGTTCTAAATATGGCTTAATATTTTACTAATTGTTGAATATTAAATGTCCTAAAGAATTTGATTTAAACATGAAAACTACCATTTTCTTTGGTCAGTGATTCTCTAGAACCATATGTGTTTTTTTTGTTTGTTTTGTTTTGTGGGGTTTTTTTTTTGCAATATCTCTAATCTCATCTTCTCTTCCTTTTATCTTTCTTTATTTAATTAAAACTTAGTGGGGTGACAATGGATAGTAAAATTATCTAGGTTTCAAGTATGCAATTCTGTAATACATCATCTATATATCACATTGTGCATTCACCGCCCAGAGTCAGATCTCTTTCCATCACCATACATTTGACACCCTTTACCATTTTCTACTATCCCTTGTCCCCCTAACTGTCTGGTAACCACTAAACTATTGTTTGTGTCTATGAGTTTCTGTTTCTGTGTTTGTCTTGTTCCTTTGTTGCTTTATCTTTCTTTACCCTCTGGAGTATAAGCATTTCTGTTAGTAGGCTTAAGTGTCCATGCACATTGAATCTAAACAGAAAACAAATATCCCAGAGAAAAAAATCTATTTCCTCCATCAAAATTAGAAAGGGGAAGAGTGGCTGCCTCTGCACTTATGTCAAGGTCGACATATATGAAATGAGCTCTTGGCAACAGGCAGCTGTCCTGATGGGGAGTTTCACCTAATGGAAATCTACCCTGGGCAGCAGCTCAATAGACATCTCAGACCTCAGGGTGGCTGCGTTCATGTTATATCATCACCTTCCCAGTATAAAACACATTAATGTCAGGCCCATAATTTTTTTCTTCCTAAGGAAAGATACGTGACTATACATCTTTCAATCATAATTTACTAAAGCAGTGTACAATGTAAAAATGTAAAAAAAATCTATAAACTATTTGAATTATTTGACTATATGATTTTTATTACCGTTCCTCTTTTTATTTTGAGAAGATATTTACCATGCATTCTCTTACACACTTCACAACCACATTTTACTACTTCAAACTCTTTCTTATCTTGAATCTCTGGATTTACATTCACCTATTGCTCTTTTGTAAGTTGGAAAGTATAGAAGGCACTTTATATAAACAGATAGTCAAGAAAGTAAGCACATTGACTGAATGGGGGAGGCAGTCAGCCTATTGTGAAGAGCCTGTTATCACATACCTCATGCCAAGGACAGATGGTTGGCAAAGTAGAGACTGTGAACTATTGAAATCACGTAAAAATCTTTCTGCATTTCAAACCAAAACTAAAATGAGATATCAACTCACACCTGTTAGTCTGTCTATTATCAAAAACATCCATAACAAATGCTGCTGAGGATGTAGACAAAAGGGAACACTTGTACACTGCTGGTGGGAAAGTAAACTGGTGCAGTCACTGTGAAAAATGGTATGGAGGTTGCTCAAAAAATTATAAATAGAACTACTGTATTGTCCTGAAATCCCAGCCATGTCCAAAAGAATTGAAATCAGGATCCTGAAGAGATTATGCATCCCTGTGTTCACTGCAGCTTTATTCACAATAGGCAAGACATGAAACCAACCAAAGTGCAGACAGCTGAATGGATAAGGAAAATGTGATTTATACACACACACACACACACACACACACACACACACACACACTCACACACACACGATGGAATATTATTCAGCCTGAAGAAAGAAGGAACCCTTGCCACTTGGAATAAAATGGATGCACCTAAAGGGCATTATACTAAGTAAAATTAGTTAGAGAAAGCCAAATGCTATATGATCTCACTTATATGTGAAATCAGAAAAGGTAAAATCATAGAAACAGGGTAGATTGGTGGTTGTCAGGGCTGGGAGTGGGGGAAATAAGGAGAGCTTGGTAAATGGGTACAAACTTTAAGTTATAACATGAATAAGTTCTGAGAATCTAATGTATAGCAAGGTGACTGTAATTGATAATATTGTATAATTGAAATTTGTTAAGAGAGTAAATCTTAAGTATTCTCACCAAAAAGAAAAAACACAAGAAGACAAACAAACAAACAAAAAAGTACCTATGTGAATTGATGGATGTCTTAATTAACTTGATGTGTGTATCAAGTTATCATTTTGTACACTTTAAATATATTACAATTTTATTTGTCAGTTATACTTCAATAAAGGTGGAAGGAAAAATCATGGTGTGTTGGAGGCATATGGCCATTGATATCACCCTGATGAGCTACCTATGAGCATGTGACAGACTTTACTAGCAAGGCATTCACTATATAATAAAACTACTATTCCATAATAGAGAGCAATACTCAATAATTATCTGCTGAGAAACATAAAAAACAGTTTTTATTTCATTCATAATTTATTCACAGGAAATACAGAATGTCTGTATAGTCTGTTTCTACTTGCTCTTTAATACCACCCTAATTTACAAGAAATGATTAGTGATTTTAAATTATCTTTTCTCATAACTTTTGTTAAAACCCTTCCTTCTTTTATACGTCAATTCACACTACAAGAAACCAGGTCAAAAAAACAAGCATTTTCAGAGTCTGCTTGTAATTTGGACGCTTAGTAATCTGAGTGACAGCTTTAAAACTCCAATCTATCAGAAAGTTTTGGTGGCTCAGTCATTTAAATATTTCCTAAATCTGACCATGCGCCATCACTTCTCCTCTACCATCTGGCCCTAGTGACTTGGATTGCAATAGGAACTTCTAAATTATCTTACCACTTTCCTTCCAGCTGCCTTACAGTGTATTTTCTTTATAGAAGCCGGAGTCATCATTTAAAATCATAATTCATAGCATTTGACTTCCTTCCTCTAAATCTCCATTGTTTCCTCATCATAGTTAGAATAAAAAAACAAATTATTGTGCATAATCATCAAAGCTTATAATATTGTCCAGCTGTTACAATCTCTCTGACCTCATTAACATCCAACTCTATCTTTATCTTTTTCTCCATAATACCAATCTCCTTTTCTCCCCCTGTGGTCTTAGTCCTTCCTGGAGTACTTGACTCTACATTGATAGGTTAGGTAGATAGATAGAAATGAGCAGGAGAAGGAGACATTTAGCCCTGGTTAGAAAGCCCCTTGCTGCAGCTCCAACTTGGGTCAAGACCCCTGGCAGCAATACTGAGCCCGGTAACAATATTGTTGAGAAAAATCTTTCTTCACTTCATTCAAGTCTGTATTTAACTAAACAACTCCTAACCTCTCAAACGAAAACTTAACCTTACCCTATCCTCCCCTATCAATCGTCTTGCACTGCTTTGTTTTGCTTACCATAGTCCACTGAAAATATACTATGCATGTATCTGTTTACTTGTTTATCATTTGTCTCTAAGACCCTCATGTAAGCACCAAGACTACACGGCTGCAGTGCCCAGATGGGACAGGTTGTAGATGCTGAAGCAGACACATGAGTGTCAAATGAATAAAGGAAAAGAACTTTGCTAACATAAAATTTTTAAAAACAGGATTTCGATCAGTAATTTGCATCTAGTGCATATTAATTTTCATTAAATGTCTTGGCATATTTTAATCTAGCCAGAAAATATTGGTAGAAATCCAACCTTGATTTTAGATTGCAATATAGGTCAAATTGTTCTTTGTATAACATATTTAACAACCTCACTATTCCTCATTTTCCAAACTTAAAACAGGGATAATAACGATACTTACTTCCTAGGGTTGTTGTGAAAATTGAATGAGCTAACACGTGTCAAGTACTTAGAATACTACCTGACATAAACACTCACTAAATGTTACCTCTTACTATTATTTTGAGTTCAGTTCATACCAAAAAGCATTTGCAGCATTTCCATCCTTACTTAACAGGTAGCGATCCTTCTTAACTCACAATGTGTATGTAGTCTGAATGTTTTAGCCAGCGGGGGTTGGGGGGGAGGGGAGGCAGGTCTGAATGTATCCCCATGTACCTTACAAATTGCCTGGAAAACAACAGACACTCAACAAATGCTGCTTCACTAAATTAATGAACATGATTGAAAATAAGCCTGAATTTTATTTTATTTTATTTTTTAGTGAAAGTTAACCAGTAACATTAACTTTCCTTTGAATAATAAAGGTTTCTTACACTGTAATGTGTTCAACTATCTAGAACCATTTGTAGCTAAGTAGCTATCTGAAGAAAATACAGTGACCTTAATTTTCTTTTTCATGCGTGTTCTAGGACAAAAGTATAGACATCGTCAAGGTCACAGAAAATGCTCATTGGGACCGATTAATAAAATTATACTTACTGATGTTTACACTGTAACAAATTTCCATCTTAAAGCAAAATGAAGTTTACACATTGCTGCAGGCATTGTGCAAATTAGAACTTCATTGAATATTAATGAATTACTCTGTGGCCAATTGTTATGCAAATTACTAGAGTGTCAGAATTTATCATTTTATTTGGTTGAGGATTAAGGAGAAAATGCTTCTAAAAATCAAGCAGAAATCTCTACAAACTAATATATGAATTCAAGCAAGAAATGTTATATAATTCCCAGATTTTCAGAATTGTCATGCCAGTTTTTGGTTACTTTTTAAAAACATATTGATTCAACGCATATGTTTTTCAAATTGCAGACACGTTGAGATATACTATTATGCAAATGGAAAATAGTCCTGTGGTGTTTTTGTTTTTTTTTAAATTCTTGTGAACACTTTTAAAACATATAATCCATACACCCTATTTCTCTACTATTATTTAAATTGACTATATTAACTTTAGAAAATAGTTTATTTTAGACACAGCATATTTCTAAAGAATTCACCAGATTCCAAATCAGGATTTAAAGAAAAGTATATATACATTGAATCCTTAATTTTTATAACATGAGGACATATACAGGTAACCCCTGTATGACACGGTTGTTAGGTTCCTAAAAAAATGCGATGTTACGCGAATCTGTGTTATACGAAACAAAGAACTAGTACAAAAAAGGGGGTTAGATTCCAAAAAATTAAGAAGTATACTATTATATTTTTATAATTAAGAGAAATATCTTTATTAAAGCAATTTTCACCGAAAGTATAACATATTAATATGTATTAAATAATGTTTTCTTCATCATCACCACTAAGCTTTATTTTGTTCCATGTTGTTCCGGGATTTCCCTAATTTTGAATGAGATATTTTTTGCTCTTAAAAGCTCTTATCATGCTGTGTGTTGTTTGGGGATTTCTCTAATTCTCGAACCGTGTTAGAGCGAAACCGTGTTATAGAGGTGTCATATTATATGGAGGTTACCTGTGTGTGTGTGTGTGGTGTGTGTGTGTGTGTGTGTGTGTGTGTGTGTGTGTGTGTGTGTATTTATATTTAACAAGTTTCTGGAAGGAAATACAACAAAATGGCAATAAACTTCTGAACAGATCAACTATGTACTTAATTCATTAACCATTTTTTCCTTAGAGCTATTTTTTATTTGTTTTAGTCTGCTCTTAAAAATTTCTTCAGTCAGTTTTTATCAAAGCTTCAAAAATACAGTTTTAATAACTGATTGAAATCTTGAGATCCCAAAGACTATTAAAGAAAAATAATCCTCCACGACACTTCTTAAAGATGGTAAGGCAGACTTACTCAGGACTATGTTGATAGGCATAGGGACCACTGAGATGGAATTCTACAGTGGGGGAGACAGACTGGCTCAACTATAGCATGGGCAAGTGAGGATTTTGAGCCAGGATCAGAGTTGGGGGAGGTAGATGGAAAATTACTAAGAGAAAATAACAGGGGTAAGGGAGGTTCTGGTTAAATCGATCTTTCAGGATTCTTGGTGAAGATGGACCAGGGTGATCAGACATCACCTGGGGGATTGTGTGGGATGAGGGACCTGAGCAGATATCCAGGATGATCAACTATCAAGATTAAACTGTTCTAGCATGATACTTGCTGAAACTGAGTTTTTAAAGGAAGACAAATGTGAGCCTAGGAGAAGGTTCAGGAGCTTGACTAAAGTTTGGGTAAGCAAAGAATGTTTATCAACACAAAACTCAGAAAGGTGAGTTCCTTTTTAACATACTGCTCCTAAATATACTGTGAATAGGTCTGGCATACACAAGGCTACTAATTCATACAGGATATTAAAAAGAATACACATTTTAATTAATTAAATACTAGGCATAATTTTCCATAATAAATTGAGATTATTCACATTATACAACCTTAGGAATATTATGAAATCAGGGATGTAATCACTATCATAATAATGACATGTTTTGCACCACCAACTTCTTAAAGACAATGGAGTAGCTTTTTCTGAAAATTATGGCATGTGCCATCCATTTCATTGCTTATTTAATCTAATCATATATATATATATATATATATATATATATATATATATATATATATGTTGTTTTAAAGTTTAAAAGTACTTAATACTTTTTTCACCAATTATTAACCTTTAAAAATTCTACCCAAATAATAAAAAATGTATTAATACATGATTTACAAAATAAATTTTCTTTCTGTAGCACTACAAAATAATTAAGACAAAAAAAATCTTAACATTCATCAATTTCTTACCTTCTTTTTTAATTCCATTATTTTTCATTTATTTCCAAGTAAGAGGTGATTTGCTACTTAAACAGGGTGACAGTGAGGTCACCAGCATTCTAACAGTAGTAATAGGTTATTATAAGGGACCTTTTACTTCCACGTTCAGCCAGGTGTTGGGGTTCTCTAACAGAGTGGTTTTTAACTTAACAGTCAAGTCATAAAGTATAGAAGATGCTACTAATTAAATGATATACTTCTAGAGTTTATGTAATTAAAGTGCTGTATATAGTTTCACAAATGGGATCAAATCTGAGTACACAGTAAAGACTGAATTTCCATCCTATAAAATAAATGGTGGACTTAATTACGATGTTATGCTCTCTAAAGCGGGCATCCTGTCCCTAGAGGTACACAACTAACGTATGCTGTTTTCAGCCCTGCACCATAAAACATGCATTTTTTCCCTCATCTTTGCTTCCTACAAACATTCAATTTCTGATGCAATAAAACAGCTATCAAATGCAGAGATGAAAACCTGTGCAGTAATGACTAGGTCAAAAGGTAATATTAAAGGGATAAATGAAACAAGTGTCCACATCCAACCACCTTTAATTTCAAACACAACAATTCCACCCTATTCTAGACAGCAAAGTGCCAACGACCCGCGGTGCACACTTACAATCTAATACTAAGCATCCAGTAGGGACCACCTGGCCCGTAACACATCATGGTACAGCTCATTCAGTAGCTCTCTGAAGTCACAAAAGCACATGTTCAGTGAAGCAGTTCCATTTCTTTGGCTATCTTCACTACCAAGGAGCAAGCTTTTCTTTTATTTTCCCTTTTCTCTCCATCACTCTAGGGTGTTTTAAATTTCATTATACTAAGGATTCATTTCCTATTCATATAGAAAACAGCTTTAGGGGTGGTTCAGTGTAAAAACAGGTGGATAATGTTATAGATAACTTGGCCCATGAGAAGGAACTGTCAGCTATGCTCCTTTGCTTAATAAAGTATTTTAAACAGTATCTGGAAACGTGTGTGGCATGACCGTGCTGGCTTGTGGAACAGTCCACAAAATAGGAAGGTGCTTTCCAATGGACTGAGGCAGACATGCTGTTAAGTGATCTGTGAGATTAGCCTAGTGTAATAACCAGTTGTCTCTGGCTCACCAGGTGCCAGAGGCTACTTCAACAACTCAGCCTTGAGCTTGACAGAGACTGCTGAGTAACCACAACGTGATTTTGATATAGGCAGCCGTTTTCGTGGTTAATATCAATGAAGTCCTTCTGTAATGGCAGCAGTTGGGTATATGGCTCTACTGTTACCAATCAGAAACCTTACTGTCTAATTTACTGGCAAGCATCTTAGTCTCCCTTCCCATCCTCTCACAGTATGATGTCACGGTTTGCTGCACTGTACACTGGGCAAACACACTCGAATAATTCAAGTGTAAAACTGATCTCTGGGTTGAGAGCCTCTTCAGTGTTTTATTTTCCTAAAAGTTAGTAAATATTTAGATCATAAGAATATGCACCCACAATCAGCATACATGTAAGGAGCAGAGCAGACTGGCATAAAAAATAAGTATATAGATGTCCCATGATGTTTTGCATAATTCCTAAATCATTTAACTTTTAAGATAACATTTAAATTATTTTAGCAAAGTTTCCTCGTTAGGGTAAAGATGAAGACCATAAAGGGTATATAGGTTTACAAGCCCTGCAGGACAATTGGTAGTTGCCTTTTACCTCTTACCATTAGAGTTGTAAGGGAAGCGATATTAAGAAACACATTAATACATAAAAATAAGTAAATAGAAAGCCTAATACTGCTCAAAGAATCTGTGTTAACTAATTGGAATTATTCTTGCAAGAGTCAGGCGAGTTCTTATTAATAGCTCATACACTTTTCCTGAATGAAAATAATTATTTCTTCTTCTGGAAAGTTGGGAATAGAATTGATACATCCTAAGTTTCCCCAGGAGTATAAGAGGAAGAGTTTTGAAGCCTTGAAGTTCAGCTACAGAAAGTTGGTAGGGATATATTATACTTCCTAAAGGTAGAATGGCAAAATATGTAATTGCTCAATTTCAAACACTTTTCAGAGTGAAAGGGAGTGCTGCTAATAATTGCATGAAGATAACCAGCAGGGTCCTAGTCAAACTGAGATATATGGTCCATTTACCTCTAAGCGATGTTTTTGGAGATTCTAAGGACGCAAGCTAAGCTTACTGACTACATGGTTCCAAGGAAAGGGATATGTTGGTAAGAAGGTATCCTATCCTAGTCCTCCTTATTTCAATAGACACCTAATAAATAGTTTTAAGTCATTATTTACTTATATTCCTTAGGACCCCTGTATGCTTGATTTGATGGTACCACTCAACAACAATTTTGTTAAATTTACGTGAAGTGAATAGTTCTAAGTTTTAAAAATTCAATTTTGCAGTGTTTTCTAAAGTATACATACTACAGAAATCCTATAGGATATATAGCAGATTTCTGGAGAATATTCTTAAATCCTAATTGTAAAACAAGGGAATTAATTCTATAGTCAAATTTATTCAGGATACTCAGTAGCACTGGTTCAAATAATCATTGAAGTTTGGGGCTTGAGGACATTTTAGAGAATCCCAGGGTGACGACTCTGCACCCACAGAGACTTTCGAGAAACATGCAACTTTTAAATGAAAATAAGACAAAAATAAAAATCTATAAAATTGAAAACATGGATTTTTATTGCTGGAAGGAGATAAGTGGTGATGTAGTTTAACTTTTTTATGGTACACACAACTGACATAAAGATCACTGATGTTAAGTAAGAGGCACAGAGTCACCCAATCGTGCACTTGACCACTGACTGTAACCTCACCTTCCCTCCATTGTGCATCTTATAAAAGAAAAAAAACACACAATATTTTAACATAAAGGTAGTCAATATTCCAATTCCCTCATATTTTCTTCAGATTAAGATGATACTATGTACTTTTCCTTATTTACTTTTCTACAGTATTTTTACCCACTCTGGATACAGTGCAATTGTATTTGAGGTTTGGCAGACTGCCCTTTTGGCTTAGCAGAGTTGATAAAAGGTTGCCAAATACCACAGTAGTTCATATTTATTTTCTGTTTCATGACATTTTTTCCCAAAGCCCAACATTCTTTCCCTCAGAAAACCATCAATCAATTCTAGAAAAAACATGACTTTTTCAATGGGTTGCCAATGTGGCTCTAGCTGCTGACAGCATGTCTTTTATGTATGCAAAATATATTATTTAATACTTCAAATGCAAGAAGTAAAATGTCAAATTTTAGAATCTTGTGTATATATGCATGTGAACAGAAGTATATCTATCTACACACACACACACACACACACACACACACACACACACACACAGAGGTATGTGTAAATATCCCTATGCATAAATATCCCTGCTAAAAATATTCATGTTAAAGCTTACTTTAAACCCCAAGTATAATTCAATTTAGTTTCTCCTTTTTGAGACTTGGTATCATGGGTAGTTCAGTGTTACCATATTAGCACAGTTTAGAGCTCTGGTAATCAAAGTAGCCCCAGGTGATATGTTCTAATGTTGACTAACTCATAGTTTACAAGATGTTTGAAGTATATATAACCACCTCTTGCTGAAAATTTGTTTCCAAGCCAGTATCCAACATGAATCAGACTGTTAGTTACTATGCTGGAACAGGCCCATCTGTTTAACACTTTTCCTCAGTATAATCTTGGCTATGTATGATTATCTCTATCATATTTGTTATGGAAGTAAACAGCTAGTCATCTATTCTACAAACAGTTCCTACAACCCACATATACTCATTAGCATAATTAAATAACTAATATAAGATTAGAAGGATTGTTTCTGGGTTTGTATTCTGACCCTTCTCTTTATAATTTCTTGGTATGAAGCCTCAAGTGAAACACTCCACCTCTCCAGATTCTACACATAAACTTGAGATAATAATAATATAAACTTGGGACAATGAACCCTGCTGTGTTGTATTTAGTGAGACAGAAGAGTACACTTGAAAACTATATAATTTCACCAATGTCACCCCAATAAACTTAATAAATAAAAAAAAGCACAATGTCAAAAGTGAGCATTCAGCAAGCAATCTATTTAATTTTTAATATTGGCAAATAGTGTTGCATAATAAATAGTAGCAATTATTATGCATTTTGCAGAAGGAAAACTGACATTTTTATCCATTTATTACATATATATATATATATATATATATATATATATATATACACACATAGAGAGAGAGAGCGGTGTGAAGATATATATATCTTCACACCGTTCTTTCTCTACCAATACCTACAAACTAAATTTAAAAAGTACCATAGTAGGCACTTTACTCTTATTTACACCTTGATAATGTAAATGTAACCTCCACATACATACTCAAACCTCAAATTTGCTTCATAACTTAATATTACCTTTATGGAGCACTTTATCAGTTTGAAATCAGACTGTTTTCAACTATTTTTCTCCTATATGGAGAAATACAAATGCAACTATACAGTGACTCCCAGGATTATTTTAAATAAGACGTTTAAAACTTATAGTTTTATCATTCCCTTCTTTCATCCAAAACATACTCTGTTCTAGTCTATAGGTCTCAAAATCTAATAAAACACATATTATTGCATTGCTTGAAAGTTTAAATGATCACCAAAAAGCTATATATATATATATATGTGTGTATATATATATGGATGTACATGGATTTGGAGAACACTCTAAACACACTATTTTTCAAATGCTTCAAATTGAAAAATTAGAAAATCATGGTGGTCTGATCTCATTGTTCAAATAAAAACAAATATTGTAGGATGATAGAAAATAACCTGGGGCTGGAATCAGAAAAGTTTCTAGCAATTTCTGTCCTTCAAGAGGAGTGTGAGTTACTTAACGCCTCAGGCTTGATCCCCTTCTCTGAAACGGGAATAATTAATGTTAACGAGCTTTAAATTAATATATATATATATATATATATATATATATATATATATATAGAGAGAGAGAGAGAGAGAGAGAGAGAGAGAGAGAACTTTACACGATGCATAATATAAAAAACAGTAAATAAATAATTGTAATTGTTATTAACATGATTTTGAATGTTTTGAAAGGTATAAAGTATTGAACAAAGGAATCTATTATTTTAATAAATAATAATTTCAGGTCCTGAGAACTTTCAATTATCTCTGTGATTCAAAGCAATACACAGCCTTAATTAACCAATATCAATTAAACATATTAATAGTTCTCAACTCTGCAGAGGTGAACACCTTTTTTAGTTTTTTTTTTTTTTTTTTTTTTACTTGTAAAATGTTCGTAAGCTTTTCTGAACTGTTTAATAGTAAAAGATAAAAGGAGACAGATGAAATTCCAGTTGGGTTCTTTTTCCCCAATGTATCCTGGGAACGCGGGATGTAGGGGGACAAAAGTGAAGGTGCTGGGAATAAACTGGGCTGTTTAGGAGTCATGGCTATATCAGACCAGACCAAAGGACAAGTTTTTTTTGGTTTGCTTGTTGTTGTTTTTTTTTCAATTTAAGAGTATTCTGAGGTAGTTGCCTCTCAAATTTGCATCCAGGGTTATGCAAGTGGCCAGACCTGAAGGAAAAGCTACACATACTATCAAATAATAAAAATGTATAGAATGATCATAGCCCAGAAGTCCATCCTATCCTAGCACAGCAAAGCTTGGTACCTGTAAGGACATGGATTATGTTTGGGTTTCTGGGTTTCTTTCTCTGTGATAGTACAGAAAGTCAGGGCAGCTGAAATTTTATTTTAATCAAGTTTCCATAGTGCAATGATAAATCATCAACATATCATATACATCAGCTAAATGTTAATATAGGCAATATGGGTTTACTATTTAGAGCAAATATATGAGATATGATTTTTACATTTACAAAAAAATTTTTAAAGTAATTACATAGCAATAGAGGGATTGAATCACAGATCATTTTGTTGCTAAAGTGAAAAAACAGATGTAGCTAAATGTTAACAGACTTGGGGGCAAGTAATATGATCTAGTGCCTGATAAGTCTTTCAAATCCAATCTGATTAAAGTTAAATTTACTGAAATTACTTCTATTCCTGCTACCCTACAAAGCACTAGTAGGCTAATAGACCACAGAGGTGGAACAGCTACCAGATTTACAGGATGCAGATTAGTCACAGCTCCCACTGGTCCTGTTTCCTAATGTGCACACCCTAAGTCAGCTGCATCACCAAAAGTTAAAAGCTTGTTAGAAATGCAGAATCTCAGGCCTATCGTAGGATTACTGAAGACAGATCTGCATTTTTAAGAAGACCTCCAACAGACTTGTATTCACATTACATTTTGAGAAGCCACACTAAAGGTGTTTATATGATTTAAACACTTGAAAACAATCACTTCATTTTTAAACGGAGAGTACCTGGGGTCTGGATATAAAAATGACTGAGGGGGGAAAGCCAGATGGCTCAGTTGGTTAGAGTATGTGCTCTTAACAAGGTTGCTGGTTCAATTCCCACATGGGATGGTGGGCTGCACCCCCTGCAACTAAAGATTGAAAACAATAACTGGACCTGGAGCTTAGCTGTGCCCTCCACAACTAGACTGAAGGACAACGACTTGACTTGGAGCTGATGGGTCCTGGAAAAACACACTGTTCCCCAATATTCCCCAATTTAAAAAAAAAAAAAGAAAAAAAGAAAAAAGAAATACCCTTTAAAAAAATGACGGAGTGAACTATCTATTGAAGATATCTTAAAGTTTATAGAAAATTTTGTTTAACAGAAAACTGGCAAAATGATAAGAATCACAAGATTTTTGCAGGACTCAGTATTTTATTCTTTTAATTATTCTGCAATAAATAAGAATGCTGAAATCATTACCAACTCTGTGGCCAAATGAAGAAAAATAAATCAGCAAATTCTAGACATGTCCTAAACATGGTAGCGAGGCTCTGTGTCTCTAAGCCTCAATGTTGTTATTAAAATGACACTTGTTGGTGTGTTTTTAGCACAGGTGGATGATTGTGACAATTTAGCATCAATCAGCATACGCTTCCAGTTAGTGCCTTCTAATTTCAGTCCGTTTCTTTGTTTACATTTGTGTTTTGCTGTACTGACAGTCTCTTGAAAGAAGGGACCATGTTTTATTAGCTTTTATAATTCCAGTTTCTACCTTAGTCCTTGAGGGAAAAAAAAATACTCAATGAATGTTTATTGAATGCCTCTGAAAATATATTCAACAAAGCCAATATGATCAGAAGCTTTGTTAAATTTTATAAGATTATTCTGCATTTTGGTCTTCACCCTAGTGACTAGAGAAGGCAAGGTTATTAAAATAATAATGATTATAATTATAAATCTATTATTGGAGAACACAGATAGACATAGCAATAAAAGACGCATGAAATACCAAGACAGAGAGAATTAGGCATAAAAGACAATATGTGGGTGGAATGCTAACCAAAATGACTATATGGTGTGGAATTATGTTTTATTACTATGTTATATACTATCATAAACCATACAGACAAAATTCATTGAGCATTCATATTTTATAATCACCCCATGTCAGTCTTTCCTTTTCATCTGTTAACTTTATAAAAAGCTTTGAGTGTAGTGTAGGTTTGGAATCATTTTTTAATAAGCATAAAATTCCTTGTGGAAGCAGAGATAATATAAATATTTTTTTTTCCTTTAAGATACCTTCTGCCTTCATCATATTTTATATAACTTGTAAATAAAAAACACTCAGTATAGAAGGTTCTGGAGTTTTACAGTCCAACAAACCCACTCAAATTAAGTTCAATCTTGTCATTTTTTAGTCATGTGACATTGGCTAAGTTAACATGTCAGAGTCCCACTTTCCTCCTCTGTTAAAAAGTAGGTAATCACATCATTTTTAATGTTACTGGGCTATAATGAATGGAAAGTACTGGGGCACACACTTCCTCAATCAGTGGTAGCTATTATTATTTGTGTAAATTGATATAAACAAGAATGAGCATATAAGTGTATGATGACACACTCTTAAATCTCTAACATGAATAGACTTTATTTCTATCCATCTTCTTAAGAGAGCTTATTAGGCTGCAACTCTATATCTAAAAGACACCAAAAGAGATTTGAAGAATCTGATTACTAACTGATAGGGAGTAAGATATTTTCAAGTAACAAATATTATTTTGGTGCAGTACTTCAAGCTTAAGAAAAATGGGCATTATTATGGAAACTAAATGAGATCTTTCTATGGTAATGTCAGTAACACTACAAGGAATGTATTGCTATCTTCTTTTATAGATGAGGAAACTGAACAAATATTTAATTAATATAAATGTTTTCTAAAATGTCATCATACTTATCATTGCTTATTAACTACCTCTGATGATGAAATGGAACCCGTTCTAATAGTACTTTTCAAGAACTCATTGCAGTTTCATGGAACATTATTTTAGCACATGCTTTTTGAATCAAAAGGAAGTCATGTCTACTACAAATGTTGCCTCAAATTTGATAACAAAATTTTACTTTAGTTCAGCAAAGAAATAAAAGCTTATTAAAACAATGAACATCTAGATATAATAAATATTTATTTAAATTATTAATTTATAGCCTTTTAGGTGTTTTGTCAACCTGAGAGGAAAACAAGTTGAAAGAGGTATTCAGCTATTTTACAAAAAAAAAAAAGAAAATTTCTAATAGACCTAAGGATCAAAACCATCGTATTAAAGAATCTGCTAATAAGGACCCTATGGTCCTGTATTAAGCAGCTTCCTTAGTACCAGATGTGTGATTCTCAAAGATTCTGTAATTATGAGGGGATAACTAATAAAGATATTTTAAGAAACACTCTCATTCAGCTTCCAGAATGATATTTTTCCTGCGCTTAAAATATTTTCACCAAACTAATACCTGATACTTGAAAATATTTTTACCCACTGACAGTCATTTCCAATATTCTTCATAGTTTTCCCTTCTTCTCCCTCCATCCCTTCTTCCCTCTGGCTCCCCCTCTAGCTCATTCTTTCATTTCCTTGATTACAAAGTTTAAAGTCCAAAATATCTTCACAAGCCTAGAGAAAATAATAAAGTGTAAGGAAAGTTTTCATAAAATTGCCTATAGATTGAGCCTCATTTTTCAATATTTTTTTATGAGTAGAACTTTTAGGGTAAGCATAGTATCTATAAGGAATTTAAAAAAAAAAAAAGGAGGAAAGAGGTTCAAAATAGGTAAGATCATAAAAATACAAAATAAGGATACAAAAATCCGTAATATCCCTATACATTTTACAAAAAATGGGTAATGCTAAACTAGGCATCTAAGGAAAAACAGAGTAAAGAGAACAGAAAGCTAAGAAGGCTTAGCCACCACTCCGACCTCTGTTGGGTCAGAAGGACTTTAATATTTAAGTGACATATTATAGACACTGATAAATCAGTATGTCAAACACTCAAATTATTGTACTCTGATGATACTGAGGAAAAATTATTTGCATATAAAATGTATCTGATTTGTCTAGCAGCAACTCATTTTCTATTCTGATTTCATAGCCTAAGGCACTGATGGAGCCTGAGGGGGTTTAGAGTAGCATGTGGAAGCCAGACCATCTGAATACCATAAAATAGAACAGTGCAGAAAGCACTGCATCTAACTATGGAATGCTATTTCCACAAGCAGTGACACTGAGAAAAAGGACTAAGCTTAAGATGAGGTGACTCCGGTTTAGTTGTTACAGGATCAAATAATTACGAGAAGGTTTATCAGTTTTATTAATATTTTTTTTTCTTAAGTTTAATCCTCCTTATTGTTTTCTGTAAAGGCAAGTGGTAACACCACAGGCCGGTGACATGTGTAGTTCCAATGGCAACTGTCACAGACACCAGTTTATTTCAACACGACCGCATCCCATGGTTAACAGTGTTCATGCTTTCTAGTCACTCCAGAGTAGCCTACATGGGGACAGGCAACCGATACACAATCAGTGGAATTCCGCACCCCCTACATTCACACAACTCACATGGAGCTATTCACCTTCTCCTTTGCTGGCAGCAGCAGCATGAATGGAATCAGTGATGGTTGTGGACAACGATTTTCCAGGAGCATCGACTCATTTCACTTGTCATGAAATGAGGCAATTGCTACTATGGATTCAGGCATGTGGATTAATAGAATAGAAATGACCACCTCAAGGCATTCTGACTCCTCAGAACTTCTAAAACAATAAAAACAGGATTGAATTCCAGTGTACGCAAAGGAGGCCTGTGTTCAACTAAATTTATCCCACTCTTTAAACAGAATATTAAAAACAGAGATCATAGCCAAACCACTCTCAGTGCACAGTTGACACTCAAATATTTGTTGAAGGTGCAAATCAATGGAGAAGGTAGGAGAGAAGGAAAAGGCAAAAGGGGGAAATGAGAGGACGGGAAGAAATAAATAACAAAATAAAAGTTAATGTTATTTACCTATCACATATAAATAAAAACCTGAAAGACAAATGGAAAAATACCTTTGAATATTGCACTGACTTCACGGTGCCTTTTAAAATAGTACTGAGTGTATTTTGCAGATTATTCTGCTCTTTATTAAGCATAGGAGACATGGTTGTTAAACATGCTATACTACATGACAAATCGTCCTCCAATGGTTCTTAAAAACCAAACAAGGATGTGTGCTTTATTATACACAATATTGTGAAATTTGTGCTCAAACATAGCATTGCCTCCTAAAAAAAAAAGTCTAAATAAAAATGCAGAGGCCAAATTGAAAACGAGTGAAAGTTTCTACCAAACACAGGTTTTCAAAATACCGGCTGAAAAGAGTGGAGCAAGTAGAAAGCAAGCTACCAGCAGTTTAGTCCTAATTAGTAAAACAAGGTCATATTAATGTGTAACTAACTATAGCACTAAAGTAAAACATACAAATGCCACCAATGTTTTTAGCTTATCCACTGGTCACAGGGAAAAATAGAAAAGGGACTATTACATTCTAAAAAGTGAACACATAGCATGTTATAGAGGAATTTCAGGCTCCTTTCAATTAATAAAATAAAATATGTTGTAATATTAAAAAAAATTATGCCCTCCAATTAAATAGGCCTATTCAGAACCGATTTATTAACTTATCTCAGAGGAATTGCAAATAATCACCATGGAAATTGAAGCCCTAACAAGTGTAACTTTTATGTAGCTTAATTTTGTTCCACTTATAATTTTCTCTAGCAAAAAATTATTAAGTTGTTATTAATCAATGATGGTCATGAGAAAAGATGCACAAATTCTAACTAATTCCAAAGACTCCTTAGATATTCTTGTGTGTGCAATTTATCGAACGTTTATTCAATTATTTTAATGTGTTGTATTTGCCTAGAAATAAATAGCTGTCAAATTAGGTAATAATGTAAGCATTTTTGTCACCCAGGCCTGGAGCAAGGCTTGTTGGATGCAAAGAAAAAAAACAACAACATCTGTTTATCTGGTTACAAATATCCAAATGCATGTTATTGGGCTCCCGATGAAATAGGGAGCTTCACATGCACTAGTTCTATTAACTGAACTTTTAAATTAAAAGCAACATTATATTGGGCTTATTTTTCTCATGATATAGCATGATTCTAATGAAAATGAAGTTATTTCCAGGATATCATTTCAAAGTCGAGGGAAATATTGTTAAGTACTGCTATTCACTATGACAGGTGTTTACATATATCATATGTATACCTGAGAACGGAATGCACACTCTTTCTATACACTATGCTCTGGCCCTAGAGAAGATGGCAAAAAGGTCTACAATCCCAAGGAACTAAACACGTTGTCCTAGATCAGGAGGTTTATGGTCAAATGATAATACAGCCAGAGTTAGAACCTATGTCCAGGAGCACGTACCATCTCTCCTCTCTGTCTCTCTGTCTCTCTGTCTCTGTCTCTCTGTCTCTGTCTCTCTGTCTCTCTCTCTCTCTCTCTCTCTGTCTCTCTCTCTCTGTCTCTCTGTCTCTCTCTGTCTCTCTCTCTCTGTCTCTCTCTCTCTGTCTCTCTCTCTCTGTCTCTCTCTGTCTCTCTCTCTCTGTCTCTCTCTCTCACACACACACGCACACACACACATACACACTCTCACATTTTTAAACTGGATTCTGTTTCCTTACCGAAGTTAGCATTAATGTTCCTTTCCAGATTTGTGTATACCCTTAGAGAGTAGGAGGATAAATTCCTCTGTAGGCACTTCAAAAGCTTGTACTTTCACAAATATTTTCAATCCCTTTTAGCAATTAAAGATATACACACAAATATATATATACACACACACATATATATACCTTAATGTATACATGTATACGTATATAAAGATAGATATAGATATAGATGTAGATATGTATATATGTATATGTACATATATACACACACACACACACATATGAAACAAGGCATCATTTTGTTTAATCTTGGTGTGTTGATGGCATTGCATAGTTAAATTTGAAGTCAATTGACTGTATAGTAATTACCATTTGTAATGTTAACAAAATTTTGAAACTTCGTCATCTCCTTTATCAACTAATGCTGCACATACTTACTCCCTCTTCTTAAATTTGGTCTAGGAAAAGGCAGTCTGCAGAAGACTAATTCTTTTTAAGTGATACCACTTTGAGAATTTTGATTTGTATAAAATCTCTCTCTCTCTCTCTCTCGCCTATCTCTATTTCTGCCTCTTTCACATCTATCTATCTGTTTGATATATATATTACTTAATGTAGTTCAATTATTGAACTATTTGCAATAATTCACATTATGTTTTTTATAAAACTACCTAATAAATAGAAGCTAAGTGAGTACATTAAATACCGAAGCAAGTCTAGTTTAGTTCTCATTTTAATAGATATCATTGTAATATTGTAATACTATTGATATATTGAGAAAAAATACTTAAATAATTTCATACCAATGAAATTATATATTTCATAAGATTTTCAATTTTATATAAATAATTGTCCCAAGAATTCTTTTTAACACTCTAGAGAACTGTTTCACTGAGGACCGAAATAAACATATCCAAATAAGTCACTGATACTGAATATAAAATACACATACTTTTCCTTCCCAACAGAGTCTCAATTTATTTTCTTCATTGGTAACGTTTTCATTTAAAAATAAATTCCTTTTATCAAGGTTTGAAATTTTGACTGGTTTTAGCATACTGCTATGGTATGGAGCAGAGTCTTCATAAATTCAGGTGTGTGATGTATGTCCATTTCCCCTAGCCTTAGGCACTAGCTCAGTAAATGACAAAACATATTTTAATTAAAATGTGTCAAAAAATAAGCAAGACATATTCACTTTTATAGTTGTATTGCTGCCCTTAACTGATGTTTAAATTATATTGTTGCTTACTTTTATAATTAAAAATATTTGATAATGCTTGTCAGAAGAGAAAGTTTTATTTCAATTCCAATTATAATCAGTTTTGAATGTTTAATAAAAATGTATGCTAAATAAGCATAGAAAATGCCTATGTCTAAGCTCTTAGGTTGTGGCACAGTACAAGCAGAAAAAAACAAAAAACAGTAAAACAAACAAAACTAAAATGAGAATATATCAAAACAATAAACTAATTAATGACTCAGAATACTTTCCTCCTAAGTTGAAAATGCTGATGAAGCCAGAAACATAAGCAGAAGGAAAGAGGAATCAGTGTTCTCTGTCAAAAAGATGTGATGAACAGTGACGTCATGGGAATGGCGCCGCAGTGGGGCGCACTTTTTGAGTTCTCCTACGGATCTTATCATAAACGGGACATCTATAACCCATCAAAGGACTCTCTGCTCATCACACAGAACAGCTAAGAGACTCGTGGAGGATTACTTGAAAGTGGGCAAATTGGGCAAGCAGGGGAAGAGGGAAGGGAGTGGAGTGGAGACATGGCCCGCATCTGCGGCGGTGGAAATGCGGCCGACATCCGCAGCTGCAGAGAAGCAGGGGATCCCAGGATGGAACAGAGAACACAAAAGCCAGGAGGTGGGCTCTTTCCCTATATCCCACAGCTGATCCCTCCTGCTGAGGGGGCAGCATATCCAGCATTTGAGGGAATAACCTCAGCTGATACTTCCAGTTGGGCCCTAGGCCGGACAAAGGACACAAACTCCATACCTGGGCTCCTCCCCCTGCTCTTCCAATCCTACCCCCTTCCTTCCAGAGACTTAAATTGGCCCCTTAACTGAGGAGTAGAGTCAGATTACAGAGGAGCGTTAGTGATCAGGCTTTAGGAAGACTGGCATGCAGCTCTGACCCAGGGAAGAGGCTGGGAAGAGTGTGATTTTTGCTGGGCTAGGAAAGAAGAGACTCCTCCACCCCCAACCACCACTGTTTCTGGACTGCTGGAAGAGTGTGACACGGCTGGGCTGGGAGAGAGAAGACCCCTCCATCCCCAGCCCCCACCCTTTCTGGCCTGCCTAGGGCGGGGCAATTACAACTGCGGAGGCCCTCCCAGGGATCAGCAGTAAGCAACAGATGCAGCTCTGGGCTTTCAGCAGCTCAGAAATCTCCCGCTCGCCACACACACACACACAAACACACACACACACACACACACACACACACACACACACACACACACACACACATGGAAGAAGTGCCCTAAGACTCAGGAGAACTGGACACAGGGCTGGTGGTGCTACTCTCAGTGCGGATATGTGCAGGCAAGGGCAGAAACTGCACTGACTTTGTAGAAACTACCATCCAGACCCCTCAGCCCCACGCATATAAATCTGCAGTCCCAACTTCACTCTGGGCACCAGGTGACCGGCTCTACCTGCACAATACGCAAGGGACTCTTTGGTATAGCAGAGGACAACCTGAAGATTACTTGGTGGGCTTAAGCCAAGACTGGCCCTGCTTTTTGTTTTGTTTTGTCTTTATATCTTTGATAACTTTGCCTGTGTTGAGTGGGGGTTGTCGGTTGTTTTTACATGAGAATGTATTGATTGTTTCTTTGTTGTTGTTGTGCTTGGTGATTTGCTTTGTTCTGAAATTGCCCTACCAGGGCTCAGCTTAAAAGGCACAAGATTCAACATACCTAGAGGCCAACTCCAGACCAAACCAGAGTACTACCGGGTTGGACCTACAAGTGACACACCAAGAAGGAAATCTCTACAGGCACAAGAGCCCATAGAGGCCAAACCACATTTAAGTGGTCAAACCTCATGCAGCAGAACACCCTGCAGTGGGCAGAGCCAA
Source organism: Rhinolophus sinicus (assembly GCF_057876585.1). Taxonomy (NCBI): domain Eukaryota; kingdom Metazoa; phylum Chordata; class Mammalia; order Chiroptera; family Rhinolophidae; genus Rhinolophus; species Rhinolophus sinicus. The sequence continues at coordinate 173,252,066 of NC_142516.1, read as the reverse complement.
GTCTCACAACTAGTCAACCTAGGAGTTAACTCCACCTACTCATAAGCGAAAAGCAATTAAAGATCTTCTTTAACAGGACAATACACACAACCCAACAGTAACCTTTGGAGCACACGCAGAGGAGAAAAACATAGTAGTGCAAGTCAAATATAAAGGACACATACTACATCAGATAACCCAGCAAGAACTAAGAACTCTAGGGGATCTACCTAATACATCGAAGCAAACACAGAGAGTCAACCAGAATGGGGAAACAAAGAAACATGTCCCAAATAAAAGAACAGAAGAAACCTGCAGAAATGGAACCAAATGAAACAGAGGTAACCAACCTATCAGAGACAGAGTTCAGAACACTGATGAGAAGAATGTTTAAGGAGCTTAGAGACTACATAAAGAAGGATAGAGAAATCATAATGAACAACCAGTTAGAACTAAAGAACACAATTACCGAAATAAAGAACTCACTTGAAGGAATTAACAGCAGGTTAGATGAAGCAGATGATCGAATCAGCAACTTAGAAGACAAGTTAGCAAAGATCACCCAATCAGAACAACAGAAAGAAAAAAGAATAAAAAACAATGAAGATGGTTTGAGAGACCTCTGGGATACCATCAAGTGCAACAACACGTGCATCATAGGAATACCAGAAGGTGAAGAGAGGAAACAAGGGATTGAGAATATATTTGAAGTAATAATGTCTGAAAACTTCCCTAACCTGATGAAGGAAACCAACATACAAGCCCAGGAAGTGCAGAGAGTTCCAACCAGGATAAATCCAAACAGGTCCACACCAAGGCACATTATAGTTAAAATGGCAAAGGTTAAAGACAAAGAGAGAATCCTAAAAGCAGCAAGAGAAAGACAGAGGGTTACATACAAGGGAACTCCCATAAGACTATCAAATGACTTTTCTATAGAAACATTGAAGGCCAGGAGGGAGTGGCAGGAGATACCCAAAGTGATGGAAAACAAAGGCCTACAACCTAGATTGCTTTATCCAGCAAGGCTATCATTTAAAGTTGATGGAGAGAAAGAGCTTCCCAGAAAAGAATAAGCTAAAGGAATTTATTACCACCAAGCCAGCATTGCAAGAAATACTAAAAGGATTTCTGTAAATAGAAGAAAGATGAAAACAATCTAACTACAAATTTAAAAATGGCAATAACTATGTACCTATCAATAATTACTTTAAATGTAAATGGATTAAATGCTCCAATCAAGAGACATAGGGTGGCTGAGTGGATAAAAAAGCAAGACCCTTGTATATGCTGTATACAAGAGACTCACCTTAGATCAAAAGACACACACACAGGCTGAAAGTGAAGGGTTGGAGTAAGATATTTCATGCAAATGGAAATGAGAAAAAAGCTGGAGTTGCACTACTTATATGTGACAAAATAGACTTTAAAATGAAGAACATATTAAAAGACAAAGATGGGCACTATATAATAATAAAGAGATCGATCCGACAAGAGGACATAACCCTAGTAAACATCTATGCTCCCAACATAGTAGCACCTAAATATATAAAACAGATATTGACTGACATAAAGACAGAGATCAACAGTAACACTATCATAGTAGGGGACTTCAACACACTTCTGACAACAAGGGACAGGTCTTCCAGACAGAAAATCAACATCGAAACAACAGCCTTAAATGACACATTGGGCCATTTGGATTTAATCAATATTTTTCAGAGCATTTCACCCCAAAGCTGCAGAATACACGTTCTTCTCAAGTGCACATGGAACATTTTCCAAGATAGACCATATGTTAGGCCACAAAACAAGTCTTGACCAATTTAAGAAAATTGAAATCTTAGCAATTGTCTTCTCTGACCACAGTGCTATGACATTAGAAATGAACAACAGGAAAAAAACTGGAAGACACACCAATTCATGAAGGGTGAATAACATGTTACTAAATAATGAATCGGTCAACCAGGAAATCAAGGAAGAAATCAAAAGATATCTCGAGACAAGTGAAAATGAAACCACGATGATTCAAAATCTATGGGATGCTGCGAAAACAGTCCTAAGAGGGAAATTCATAGCATTGCAGGCCTACCTAAAGAAAGAAGAAACATCACTAACAACAGTTTATCTTCACACAGAAGGGATCTGGAAAAAGAACAGCAAAATAAGCCCAAAGGTAGTACAAGGAAGGAGATAATAAAGATCAGAGTGGAAATAAATGAAATAAAAACCAGAAAAACAATACAAACGATCAATGAATCCAAGAGTTGGTTCTTAGAGAAGATAAACAAAATTGACAAACCTTTAGCCAGACTCATTAAGAAAAAGAGAGGACCCAAATTAATAAAATCAGAAATGAAAGAGCAGAAGTGACAACAGACACCACAGAAATACACAAAAAAAATAAGAAATTACTATGAGCAACTATATGCCAACAAATTTCACAATCTGGAAAAATGGACAATTTTCTAGAGGCGTACAAACTTCCAAGGCTAACTCAAGAAGAAACAGAAAACCTGAATAGACTGATTACCACCAGGGAAATTGAATCAGTAATCAACAATCTCCCAAGAAACAAAAGCCCTGGACCAGATGGCTTTACAGGTGAATTTTACAAAACGTTCAAAAAAGAATTATCACCTATTCTCCTCAAGCTCTTCCAAAAAATCTAGAAGGAGGGAAGACTCCCAAACACTTTTTATGAAGGCACTATCACCCTGATCCCAAAATCAGACAGACACCACAAAAAAAGAAAACTACAGGCCGATATCTCTAATGAACATAGATGCAAAAATCCTCAACAAAATATTAGCGAACAGAATTCAGCAATACATTAAAAAGATCATACACTATGATTAAGTGGGATTCATCCTTGGTATGCAAGGGTGGTTCAACATTCACAAATCAATTAATGTGATACACCACATTGACAAAATGAAAAATAAAAATCACATGATCATATCAATAGATGCAGAGAAAACATTCGATAAAATCCAGCAGCCATTTATGATAAAAACCCTTAAGAAAGTGGGAATAGACGGATCATATCTCAATATAATAAAGGACATATATGATAAACCCACAGCTAACATCATACTCAATGGGGAAAACCTAAAATCATTCTCCTTAAGATCAGGAACAAGGCAAGGTTGCCCATTTTCTCCATTTCTGTTCAACATAGTGCTAGAAGTTCTAGCCACAGCAATCAGACAAGAAAAATAAATAAAAGTCATCCAAATCGGTAAGGAGGAAGTAAAGTTGTCATTATATGCAGATGACATGATACTATATATAGAGAACCCTAGAACCCTAAAGACTCCACCAAGAAACTATTAGAGCTGACAGATGAATTTAGTAAAGTAGCAGGATACAAAATTAATATTCAGAAATCAGTTGCATTTGTATATACCAATAATAAAACATGTGAAGGAGAAATTAAAAAAACAATCCCATTTACAATTGCTCCAAAGACTATTAAAATACCTGGGAATAAATTTAACCAAAGAAATAAAAGATCTGTACTCAGAAAATTATAAGACGCTGAAGAAAGAAATGAAAGAAGATATAAATAGATGGAAACACATACCATGTTCATGGATAGGAAGAATTAATATAGTTAAAATGTCCATACTGCCTAAGGCAATATATGTATTCAACACAATTCCTATCAAAATACCAACGACGTTTTTCACAGAAATAGAACATATAATCCTAAAATTTATATGGGACCATAAACGACCCCGGATAGCCTCAGCAATCTTGAGAAATAAGAACAAAGTGGGAGGTATAACAATACCTGACATCAAATTATACTGCAAGGCTACAGTAATCAAAATAGCATGGTACTGGCATAAAAACAGACACGTAGATCAATGGAACAGAATAGATAATCCAGAAATAAATCGATGCCTATATGGCCATTTAATCTACACCAATGGAAGCAACAATGTACGGTGGGGTAAAGACAGTCTATTCAATAAATGGTGCTGGGAAACCTGGACAGACACACGCAAAAAGATGAAGCTGGATCACCTCCTTACACCATATACAAAAATAAATTCCAAATGGCTTAAAGATTTAAATGTAAGATCTGAAACCATAAAATTCCTAGAAGAAAATATAGGAAGAAACTTTACCTGGACATTACCTGGAGTAAGATTTTTACTGATATATCCCCTAGCACAAGGGAAGTAAGAGAAAAAATAAACATGTGAGATTACATCAGACTAAAAAGTTTTTTCACAGCAAAGGAAACCATCAATAAAACAAAAAGCGATCCTACTGAATGGGAAAAGATATTTGCCAATGATATATCTGCTAAGGGGTTAATATCACAAATTTATAAAAAACTCACTCAACTCCAAAAAAACAAACAACCCAATTAAAAAATGGGCAGAGGACATGAAGAGACATTTTTCTAAAAAGGACATACAGATGGCAAATAGACATATGAAGAAATGCCCAACCCCACTAACCATCAGAGAAATGCAAATAAAAACCACAATGAGATACCACCTCACCCCAGTCAAAATAGCTATCATCAATAAATCAACAAAAAACAAGTGCTGGTGTGGATGTGGAGAAAAGGGAACGCTTGTGCATTGTTGGTCGTATTGCAGATTGGTGCAGCCGCTATGGAAAACAATATGGAGGCATCTCAAAAATCTGAAAATGGAACTACCTTATGATCCAGCAATTCCACTCCTAGGTATCTATCTGGAGAAATCCAAAACTCTAATTCAAAAATCTTTATGCACTCCTATGTTTATTGCAGCATTATACACAATAGCCAAGACATGGAAACAACTGAAATGCCCATCAGTAGATGACTGGATTAAGAAACGGTGGTACATTTATACAATGGAGTATTACACAGCCATAAAGAAGAAATAAATCTTACCATTTGCAACAACATAGATGGACCTAGAGAACATTATGTTAAGTGAAATAAGTCAGACAGAGAAAGACAAATACCGTATGATCTCACTTATATGTGGAATCTAAAGAAAAGAATAAGTAAATGAACTAATCAGAAACAGTTTTGGAGATATAGAGGAAAAACTGAGGGTTTCTAGATGGGAGGGGGATTGGGGATACGGGGGAAGGTGAGGGGATTAGAAAACAATCAGTGACTACAAGATGGCCACGGGGTTTTGAAAATTTATTTGTGGAATGTAATCAATAATGTTGTAAAGCTTTTATAGGGTATCCGTGGACACTTGTCCCATTTGGGAAACCACCTCAGGGATGATGTAGATGCCTGATCACTGCACTGTACACCTGAAGCTGAAGCTGAACAATAATGAATGCCAACTATAATTTCAAGACAAAAGACAAAAGGTTTAAAGTAAAGCTTAAAATAGTTGTCAATAAGCATGATTACAACAAAGTATCCTACAAAGAAGTGGGGCAGCCAAAAGCAACAGACGTGTTCCAGCTCATCACTTTTTCCAACTTAGCATAAGAAATATAAAGTGTTTGGCTGTGGAGGCTGTATTTTAAACAAATAAGAGAGAAAGCTACCTGAACCACTGGTTCACCAAATCCTTTTGGGTTCTCAAACCTTAACAGGGCTGCCTCCTCAAACTTTGATTAATGGATTGATTTGTCCCACTATAAAACTTTTTATTTCCTTCCTCCCAAAATAGTTGATGAGGAGGCAAAACAAGCCTTTCAAAAGGTGTTTCTGCTTGATTCTTTCTTAATTAAAATGAACAATCTTGAAAGGACTGTAGAGAAAGGCTTTCAATCTATTATTTATTCACTCTATAGTCCAGATTGGTTAAAGTTAATGACTTTTACTAATAAAATATATATGGAGATGGCTTTATTATTGGAACCTTTTCAATTAAAGGACAACATCTCCAGTTAGACTTTCATGGAATCCCTTAAATGAGTATGTTACAGAGAGTAACTATTGTATCTTGTTAAAATATGTTTTGCAAATTCTTTTCATTCTAATTCACTGGAAAAGGGCAAACTTAAGGTTCACTAGAAAAGAATATTATGGATATTGTAAATAAAATAAAAAAATAATGCATACCTATTACCCTTTATTCAAAGAGTAATTCACAGCAAACAATTTTTAGGTTAAGTAGAAATATGAATACTCAGCAAGTTTTAATGTTTATCTTATTCCAATAAAGTATTTTGTAAATATTTAGGTAAAAATGCTTATCTGTTTTGTCAGTGACAAAATTTAGCCATAAAAATACAAATCAAAAAACATATTGCACATTCTGTGCTGTGCATTATATTAGATACCATTGCAAGATAAAAAGAAGACTTCTGTTTGTTTAAATAAGTTTCTAGACTCAAGATGGATTTCTTCCTGTCCCAGGGTGACACGTCAGCAAACTGAAACTCAGATAACTTCTGTGTCCCTGTAAACACTCCAGTTGACCAGAACAGAAATGCACTCTATCCAGACAGCTAATCCCCAAACACCAAGCCAATTTTCACACTTCTCACCCCAAACAAGGTTGACTATGTGGCTCCAGCCAATTAGATATTTTTCTGTTTTTCTCTTCCTTGTTCTTTATTCTTTAGCCTATAAAAGCTTTCCACATTTTGACCCATCTTGCAGTTCTCCAAAAGGAGATTGCCTACTACATAAAGTGTTCAGTAAATTTTTGTATCATCTAAATTGCCCCCTTTAATCATTTTTAAACAGTTTCTGGTAATGAGGAATGGGATCCGAAGCTGACTGCTAGAGGTCTGTGGGAGGAGATACACAAGTGCTTCAACTTTCAGTTCACTATTCCTGTAGCTCTAAACAAGGGTTGTGGGTTAAACCACTTGGACTGGAGCTTTGCTCCCTTGCATTCAGCTCTCCAATCCAAACAAACTTCATTAAAAAAAAAAAAAAAAAAGATATTAAAAATTTGACCTCAAAGGATAAGAAAGTAAAAACAAAAATAATGAAAGGGATTATTACAAACTAAAAAGCTTCTGCATGGCAAAAGAAACCATCAACAAAACAACAAAACAGAGGCAACCAACCAAATGGGAGAAAATATTTGCAAGCAACACCTCTGATAAGGGGCTAATATCCAAAATATATAAAGAACTCATGACTCAACAACAACAAAACAATCAAGTTTAAAAAAATGGGCAACAGACCTGAACAGACACTTCTCCCAAGAAGACATACAAATGGCCAACAGATATATGAAAAAATGCTCAAGTTCACTAGCTATTAGGGAAATACAAATCAAAATTACAATGAGATACCCCTCTCACCTGTTAGAATGACTGTTATCAACAAGACAATAACAAGTATTGGAGAGGTTGTGGAGAGGAAGGAACCCTCATACACTGCTGGTGGGAATGTAAACTGGTAGTCACTATAGAAAACACTATGGAGTCTCCTCAAAAAATTAAGAATTCAATTATCCTATGACCCAGCAATCCTTCCTCTGGGTATATACCCAAAAAATCTGAAAACATTTATCTATAAAGATATATGTACCCCAGTGTTCAATGCAGTGTTATTTATGGCGGCCAAGACATGGAAAAAACTAGTGTCCTTCAGTATATGGTTGGATAAAGAAGATGTGGTACATATATACAATGGAATATTACTCAGCTGTAAGAAAAGATGAAATACTGCTATTTGCAAATACATGAATAAATCTTGAGATTATTATGTTAAACAAAATAAATCAGACAGAAAAATTCAAGAACTACATGATTTCACTCATATCTGGGGTGTAAAACTGAAAGCAACAAATGAACAAGACAAGCAAACAAACAAACAAAAACTCATAGACACAGACAATAGTTTAGTGGTTGCCAAAGGGTAAGGGGGGAGGGTGGTAGGAGAAGGTAAAGGGGTTCAAATATATGGTGATGGAAGGAGAACTGACCAGATGGTGAACACAAAATATGACTTATAAATGATGTGTTATAGAATTGCACATTTGAATCCTATGTAATTTTACTAACCATTGTCTCCCCAATAGTTTATATATCATATACGTCTATATTACACATACATATTTCCCAGAAAATATCTGTGGTGCGGTGCTATAGAGGTTTCAGGATTTATTAAAATTCCAGAAAGTTCTGTGGTCTCAGAAAGATTCCAGGATAGTCATATTGATAGTCCACAAAAGGTAGCTGTCTTCAGGGGACTCAACAAAATCTGGAGGTAGGTCCACAGAAAAAACTGCTGGAGGTCTTGGGAAAATAAGACAAGAAGTTTGAACTGTTTTGACCATCGAAATAAAGATAAAAGCAGGCACAAGTTGGACTATTAAAAGCCATTAGGGCTTCCACCCCTATAAATAAATCTTGTGAAAAGAATAATAGATGTATTGCAAATGGCAATCCCTGAAGCCAAAGCCTCAAAATTGGTGGCCACAGGTTGAATTTTGAAAGCTGTTTGAGGCACAGCACCTAACTCTGAAACTCCCTTGCTAGGATAAGTAGTTCCTGGAACAGGTTAGATTGATACTAAGTCATCTGCCAACCTCAATAAAATTTATGTACTGGGTTATACTATAAAATACCTCAAAATCCCCAAATCAGTGGCAAATTACTCTTAGGTATTAAGGTGGCTCTGAGAGACCCAAGACCTTACTAAAGAAATAGGATCTTCAAGTTTGAGCAAGCCATTCTTCCTGCACACCCTCTTAGTTTATTTCTAAGAACTGTGGTCCCAGAAGCTGTATGTGTCTATAAAAATGGCAAAAATCTTACTAAGACAGCCTAGAATTACAATGGCAATTATGGGAAACTTTCTAATTAGACAAGATTGTCCATTTGAGAAGTGCACAGAAAGCAAGGGTTCCCAAATCAAGCAAATAGAATGGGATACCTATGTTAAGTGGTATGGAGAAGCCTCCAAAAGCCTTCAAAATTCCAAAATATTTTCAATGGCTGATTCATTGCAGAAGCTAATAAAAAATCAAAGGTGCAAGTGGTACATAAAACACAAGACTGTAAGACTGACGTGACTTCCGTTGCTTTTTATCTTCCTTTACCTGAGTATTTCACAGCCTCTCTGTATTGCCTTTTTAATCTGAAGAGATCACAAGAATGTATACAAAATTCCATAAAGTGAGCGGCCTTACAATTGCAGCAGCTCCAAAGCCAGAGACTTAAAATATCTGAGCCTCTTTTCCCCCATCCCCTGCTCCCCAGGCACCCTCCTAAATATCCATCATCAAGACACTGGCCCTGATTCCCATTGCTTCACTTTCTCTCGAACAAGCTCACTGGATAAACGTGTCTGGAGAAGTGAAGATAAGTTATACGAAATACATAAACATGCCAACTGGATTAAAGAAGTACCCTCTCTTTGAGATCATTTCTTGACTTATTTAATTCGGCTGGTTTGGGTCCTGGGATATCCTGGCTCAGGAGGACCCTCCAGATCATGGCATTATTTTGTTGTCAATAATTATTATTGTTATTCTAATACACTGCGTTCTCTCAAAAGTTTTAAATGCACATGGGTAGCCACTGACCAGCTGACAGTCTTTCTCCAACTGGAATGACAAGAGAACAGAAGAGTATAACCAGATCCAAGAATATGGCCTGACATTGTCCCTTGTGTATTCACTGAGACCAAGAGAAAATGGTAACTGGAAGTCAAGCTAAGACCAATATTTTTTATCAAATCTTTTGAATGTTCAAGAGGATGATCAAAAGGGGGGACTGCTGAAATAAGTTTGTAGGCTCAAGATGGAGCCAACCTTACCCAGGGTGCCACGTCAAAAAACTGACACTTAGACAACTTTTGTGTTGCTGTAAATGCTACACTTGACGGGAGAAACACAATATATTCAGTCAGCCAATGCTCAAATGCCAAGCTAACTCTGGGCCTTCTCATACCAGATAAGGTTAACTATGTGGTCCCAGCCCATTTTTCTGTTTTTCTCTTTCTTGCTCTTTATTCTTTCTCCTTTAAAAGCTTTCTACCTTCTGCACCATTTTGCAATTCTCCAAAGGAGACTGTCCACTTCATAAAATGGTAAATAAAGTTAGTTTGTATCAGCTAAACTGTTTTATTTAATCATTTTTGAACATATTTGAATTATTATTCATTCTCCTTTTAGTAGGGTTTCTGTTTTTGTCAATGCTTCTAACTTTCTAGATTCTGTTCAACTCACTGAGTATAAAAAGGATTCCTCCTCTGATAAAGTTACTCTAGTCATAATCTACAGATACCACATTCTGATTATAATATCACTTCAAATTGACCTACATGTTTTTAGTAATTTATATTTTGTAAACCACTTATGTTCTAGTGACCTTGAATTCTCTGTTGTACAATTGCAAGTTAAAGGTGAAAATGTTCATCTCTATTTTTATGTTCAGCAGAAAGCATTATTTTACACTAGATAAATAACTACAGTCATTTTCCAGTCAGATCTTTCTTAGATCTCTGGATTAGGGAAAAAAAATGAACATGCTTCAAAGGATCAGAAAGAAATAGGCATCAAGAAGAAAATTGAATCACAGAAATATAGAAGCTCTTTCTTTTTGAACCTTAGAGTAAGAGAGTTTATATAAACATAAGCTAAATGAACCATTTTATATCCCTCTGAGACTTTCTGGAAGCCAAACTCATAAGAGTCATACTTCACTAGCAATGGCACAACATATCGCCTACCACACACTTAGTCAGTTTTCATAGAAAAAAAACAAAACAAAACAAAACAAAATAGTATTTTAAATGTCATCCTTAAGAGACTAAGCCATAGTATTTATTTTCTGGAGGAAATAAATTTGGAGTGGTAAATGATGCAGTAACTTTTTTATTAAGTCATCTTAATTTCATAGCACTTCTACAAACTCTGTGACCAGAATCCCCAACTTAAAAATAAAAACATCTGTTAATTGTTTCTGTATGAAATTGTTATCCTTATGTGAGGATTTTTTGTGGTGCATTCAACTCCCAGTGTGACTTAATATCACAACCAGAAATAATTAGCAACATGTCTAGATGATTTTGCTAAGAAACTTGTTAATTTGCCCTGGAGATAGTTCTTTTATCCTGCACATTTGTTTTCACAGATTTCTTACTGAGTTTGTCTATATGATTTAATGTCAACTGACTACTCTTAAAATTGCCGTCTATATGAACACTGTTTTTATAAAACATTGAGAATTGTTTCCCTTATTATTGAATTATATGCCTCAACCTACATCAATATTTTTAACATGTCAGTATAAAGCAGCATGTTTCAGTTCAATCGTCTCTTGGCTTTTCATTCCTTGCTTTTTAACTTTATTGAAGAATAATTGACATATATAACTGTACATATTTAAAGTGTGCAATGTGATAATTTGAGGTCTAGCAATTAAGTTTGCGAACTTGTTGCAAAATTCATTATGAATTTGTATCAACTGCACAGTTAACCAAGTTTACTATTTGGAAGTGCTGAAAAGGCTGTGTGAAAAAGTTAGACAACCTGAACTTTTCACCAACAATTCATAGCTCTTGCATCACGACAATGCACCAGCTCACACGGCACTGTCTGTGAGGGAGTTTTTAGCCAGTAAACAAATATCTGTATTGGAACACCCTCCCTACTCACCTGATCTGGCCCCCAGTGACTTCTTTTTTACCCAAAGATAAAGGAAATATTGAAAGGAAGACATTTTGATGACATTCAGGACATCAGGGGGTATATGACGACAGCTCAGATGGCCATTCCAGAAAAAGAGTTCCAAAATTGCTTTGAAGGGTGGACTAGGCACTGGCATTGGTGCATAGCTTCCCAAGGGGAGTACTTTGAAGGTGATCATAGTGATATTCAGCAATCAGGTATGTAGCACTTTTTCTAGGATGAGTTTGCAAACTTAACTGTCTGACCTTGAATACATTGTCGAAAGATTACCAAGATCAAGATAATTAAGGCATCCATCACATAATGGTTAACACAGGTAATTTTTTTTGTGGGTGATGACAATGTTTAAGATCTACTCATAGCAACTTTCAGTATGTAATTCCATATTATTAATTATGGTCACCGCACTACACATTAGATCCTCAGAACTTACACTTCTTGTAACTGAAAACTGGTACATTTGACCAACATCATCCTGTTTTCCCTCTCCCTAGCCTACGGCAAT